>NC_043702.1:122253272-122258035 GCF_006229205.1 Suricata suricatta | reverse complement strand
AGAGAGAGAGAGAGAGAGAGAAAGAAAGCAGTTTGCATAGTCCTAGTCAACCCTCATATTTCAAAAGTAAAACAAAGAGTGCAACTTTCAATACCTCATCCAAATCCTCCTATCTTAGCTTCTCAAATAAAAGCACAGAGTCCTCATGTACACCCCATCTCCTCAAAGACTATGTTGGAATAGCTCACTTGAATCGGTCCGCTTCCACCAAGAAATGCTCACAGAATACATTTGCTGCGTACTCAGCGTCCACATCAGAATAATGAGAATGTTCACAAAGCTCACCATTTGGGCACATATATGATCCACCTGCTGCTCTTGGAGCTGGATGGCTGTGTAGAGTTGTCAGCTAGGCTCTTCCTCTGTTGCCCTTAATAGGAAGAAAAGTCTCTCTATTCCTTCTCAAAACCACCTTAGCCTTCTCTCTTCCCTGGTTCCCTCTACCACTGCCAACTCATTTCTCCATCCTCACTCTGGCTTCCTTTCAGCTTCCTCCGCTGGCCAAAGCAGCCATCACACTCCTCACTCTGCCAGTGTGCTGGGGCACAATACTCAGTTGGCATACCATACTTCAATGAGTTCATACAGACTCCCTGGTAACAAAACAAAAACAAAATACAAACAATATAGTCACGTTCCTTTTTAAAGAAGTCAGGTCATTCGCTGAATCCCAGCAGGATGTGAGTTATCTCCAAATGTCTATTACTTCAATCTTAAATGTTAGAGAGAGACAAAAGTGCAGACCTGGCCTTGCACGAAAGCAGTGAATCCCTTCAATACAAATTAGGGCCCAAAAGGGGATGCTGGAGATGGGATACGGAAAGCAGGGATGTGAATGAGGGAAGAATAAAGCACACCAACCGTCTACTATATACCATATAACCAGACTCCTTTTCCTTCCCCTAATAACTGCAGACTTCATTTTTCACCAGTCCATATCTGACCTATTCTCTCTTATGTCTGGAATACATGTGACTTGCTAATCCTCTCATCACCTCCTTGGTTTAGTGATTTTGGAAGTGACTTTTGCCCCTCACCCAGGTCTGACTTTGCTTCTGGTACTCATTCAGTCTCTGTTTGATTCCCCAAGATGCCCCAAATGGTTCCCACTCTCCATCTCCAACTCCTTGTCTCCATTCACTCCTTAGGGCACTCAAAAACAAGTTGCTTCCCTCCTGTAGTCTGAGCTTGCAGAAAACTCCCAGGGAATCAGGATTAATAATGAGCATGGATTCCTTGAAATGTCACTGGGTATACCTCCTGGAGTACAGACCCCTTATATATAACAAGGATCTCCACCCAGCAGCCTTAGTGTAAGTTCACACACCTAATAACTCTGACCCAAGAACAAATGCAATGGAGAGAGAGGCCCACAGAAATCTGAGTTGCCACATCCTGAACAACTCATGTGCCATCAAGAATGCAACCTGTCCCAAGCTGTGACTGACTCTAGAGGAACCCAAGTTCCTTTGCCCCATCGTTATCTCTCCAGAGAGCAGCTGGGGCTGGTTGGTCTTCCCCATACTTACAATGATGGTATCCTCTCTTGCCTCCATGATTTAATGTCTGTATCTTCATCATTATCACTGTTCTGTACTTCTCCTTTACATCTTCCCTAACAATCTTTCCCACACTTTCAGTCATCCCCTGGCACATCCACAAACGTGCCACTTAGAATTGCCAAATTTAAAAGCAATTTAAAAGACTGAAGTCAACCACCCCAGTCTCTTAATGCCTTTTACCCGTCCATTTCTCTCACTCACTTACCTTCCCTACACCTGCTTTTTATCTGAACCAGATCCATCAATCCAGTGACCCTCTCCACCATCTCCCAATTAACCCTTTTGGTCTCACTTCCTTTCCTAACTGGCACTCTGCTCTAAATATTAAAAAATGCGGCACACCATTCCTAAGGAATCTCATCCATTCCTACTGGGTCAGACAATATCAAATCTTGTCTCTAGCCCAGATACTTTCCTTAAAGGTTGACACATTAAACTAACAGACCCTTCCTCCCTGAAGATTTCATAGACACCAAAATATCAACCTCTCTATAACTGAACCAATTATTTTCCCAGTAGATTTGTTTTCCTAAAATGGAGTAAGGTTCTGGCATCCATTAGAGAGAGAACTTCTTTCATCTTTACCAACTACCTACAACTACCTACCTGTTTAATAACCTAAACAGAAAATCCAAATCATGAAGTATGCCTCATAGTTGCCTTCCCCTGATACTGCTACAACTCAGATCCCTTAGTTATCAGCAATCAACCTTCAGTAGGGCTGCTTTCAGACAATAGTGATAGAATTAACCAAAAGCAGCTACGACTCTGAAAGCTATCCACTGTCATCTACACTGGTTAACTATGTTTTGGGACTTCCCATTGTGAATCCTGATAGATTTGCTCTATTATACGGCCTGCTATACTTCCTTCATCTCTTTAGTCTGGCATTTTAGATACAGCTTGCCCAAAATTGCTTGTGGAATAGTTTCTGCTCAATCGTTCAGCCTAAGCCACACATTTCTTATAAGTTTCTTTTTCACTGTCTGATGACCCACTTAAGAAACCAATGTAAGCTTATTAATCACCTAATCTTTACTTATTCATTGCCTGAGTCCTTCACTATGAGCTTCATAAAGAAAGTGACATTTTTATTTACCACGTTTGTATCTTCAGTGCCTTTAACAGTAGCTGGTGCATAGTAAGTGCCCAACAAATATATATTTGTTAAATACATGGGGGAAAATGATGGCTCTTGGGCTTCTAGTTGGCAATTGATGGCCGGAGGAGAAATGAATATAAGGATATTATTTTGGACTTTTTAAACTTTTTAATGTTTTTTAATTTATTTTTGAGCGACAGAGAGAGACAGCGTGAGTAGGGGAGGGTCAGAGAGAGAGGGAGATATAGAATCCAAAGAAGGCTTCAGGCTCTGAGCTAGCTGTCAGCACAGAGCCTGATGTGGGGCTCGAACCAACGAATCGGGAAGATCATGATCTGAGCCAAAGCCGACGCTTAACTGACTGAGCCACCCAGGCACCCCTATTTTCGACTTTTAACAGCTTAAAATTTAAAAAGATGAGAGATAAGAAAAATACTAGGGAGGAAAAAAGTCAAATTATAAATAGGTATATTAAGTTGATACTAAATACATAGGTATAAATAGGAGATTTGGTGGTGAGAGGCGCCTAGGTGACTCAGTCAGTTGAGCATCTGACTTTTGATTATGACTCAGGTCATGATCCCAGGGTTGTGAGATTGAGCTCCATATCAGGCTCCATGGAGCCTACTTGAGATTCTCTCTCTCTCTCCTCCTCTCCCCCCTCCCCTCTCTCTAAAAGAGAGAGAGAGTGAGAGAAAGAGACAGAAAGACAGAGAGAGATTTGGTGGTGAAAAAAATTAAGATAGGGAACACTAAATAATTAATGAGAAAAAAGATTTGTGAAAAAAATGTGGAGAAGGTAAAAAATTAGAACAGTACCTAGGTAATCAATAAACATAAAAGTTTGCACCCTTGATAATGAAGCTTTTCTTGGTTGGGGGTTGAATCTATCATAATGATTCATTTACTAAGCTTTAATTATATAGCTTTCATTCTAATAAATGCTTTAAATGTACAACTACAAAAATGACACACTTTGGGACAATCAGGCAAAGAAAGCAGAGATGAAATCAACTGAACTGGGCATAGATAATGAGAACTGGATGGAAAGAAATCACATCCGGAGAATTTTAAATATAAGACTTACCACTAAAGGTTAAAAAACTCTACAATAGCCAAATCATGGAAAGAGCCTAAATGTCCATCACCTGAAGAATGGATCAAGAAGATGAGGTATATATATACAATGGAGTACTACATGGCAATGAGAAAGAATGAAATATGGCCTTTTGTAGCAAAGTGGATGGACCTCGAGGGTGTCATGCTAAGCGAAATAAGTCAGGCAGAGAAAGACAGATACCATATGTTTTCACTCATAGGTCCAACAGGAGAAACCTAACAGAGGACCATAGGGAGGAGAAGGGGGAAAGAGAGTTGGGGAGAGCGAGGAACACAAATCATGAGAGACTACTGAATACAGAAAACAAACCGAGAACCGAAGGCGAGGGGGAAGGGGGAAGGGGGTGATGGTCATGGAGGGAGGCACTTGTTGGGAGAGGCACTGGGTGTTATATGGAAACCAATTTGACAATAAACTATCATAAACTAAAAAGAGCTCAATTGTGTTACTAAGATTCTTCAAGCTACTATAACACAGTTCACTGAATTCACAATGTGATGCTATACGTGACCCACTAACTATTCCACAATGTTTACAGCACCCCACTTTGTGAAAGGTAATGGGAAGACAGAAATTCATAAGATAAGTCTCAGTCTCAGAGGCAGAGACCTGAAGGAAACCAGATGATTAAAGATGTAAGACAAGCAACATGTAGAAGAATGAAACTAGACCAATCTCTTACACCATACACAAAAATAAGATCAAAATGGCTGAAGGACCTGAATGTGAGACAGGAAACCATCAAAACCCTCGAGGAGAAAGTAGGGAAAAACCTCCTAAACCTCCACCGCAGCAATCTCCTACTTGACACATCCTCAAAGGCAAGGGAAATTAAAGCAAAACTGAACCCTTGGGACTTCATCAAGATAAAAAGCTTCTGCAAGGCAAAGGAAACAATCAAGAAAACTAATAGGCAACCGACAGAATGGGAAAAGATAGTTGCAAATGACATATCAGATAAAGGGCTAATATCGAAAAT
>NC_043702.1:122247853-122253172 GCF_006229205.1 Suricata suricatta | reverse complement strand
AAAAAAAAGATGACACCCAAAAAATAAAAATAAAAAAATAAAAGAGTCTTAAATATTTAAAAAAAAAAAAAGATGTAAGACAATGGTACCTACCTGGGAGTCCAAAATAGAAGGGATGCCCTGACCACAGTGGTAATAATGGTAACATATGGAAAAGATTTTTACGTGAGCAAGATCAGACATGAGCTTTTTCAGGGAGGGGGATTTGGAGTAGAGCATCTTTTGTCTCAGCACCAAAGACAACTGAGCACATGTCCTTATCTGAGTAACTTAGGTTATCATTGGCTTTCTCAATCTCCTTATCCTACATCTAAACTGCATCCTCTCCTTTCCTTTCCTCCAGTCTCCAGGAAAGAAAAGAACTTTCTCCTGTTTCTCAGTTTCTCCCACTTCCATGTAGATCTTGTTCTGTTGATTATTCAATTCCTTTTGCTACTATTCCTCAATCTCTCTATTGTCTATTAACTTGGTCACATCTTTCCCTTTCAAAGCATACATATTTGTCTTTAAAACCCCATCCATTCATCCAAGATACTGCTCTACCTTTTTTCCTCCTCTTTGAGGTTAAGTGAAAATTAAGCCTACTGCTTTAATTCCAACCCTTCAGGCCCTACCACTCTACAGAAACAACTCCAGCAAGTGCCCCTTAATTATCACATACAAAAGAATATTTCAATGTTTATCTAATTGATTATGCTATTGCACTGCTTCCCAAAGAGTGTTTCCCAAAGACTCCAGTTCTGTGTGCTATTATTAATAGTAGTTATGTAAAGGGAAAGGGGAGAGATTCATGGCCAAATTAGCTGTGGAAATTTTACTTTGGAAATTATTATTATTATTTTATTTAGTTATTTTTAGAATCAAGGCATAATTTTATTCACAGCCACATGCTTTTATTACAGCCGGGCCAAACCTGATCTCCCTGGGGTTAAGGAGCAGAGAATAGCCCCGAACAAAGGGGCAGTAAGATTATATAGACAGAAGACGTCATCATTTTGTTAACCAATTACAATTCACAGCATTCCTTGGTAGCCAATTACATTGTAATACACAGACGTTGGTTTTGGCGGGAACCTATCATTTTAGGGTGTTTTGTCCCTTTAGGATGACCAATCATAGCTAGACACCTAAGAGACCGTGAGAGACAGTGACCAGGTGACGTTCACCTGTGGACTTTGCTTCAGCCAGGTCTTAGTAGAAGGGTGGGGTTACTTAACAGAATCTTAAAAAACAAGTTAAACTTCAGGTACCAAGTTCCTTATCAAGTTACATTCTTAAGGTCTTTCCAGATTGCCCAATCTTTAGTTATTTACCAGAATGGGAGTTTAAACCGAACCTGTATACAGTAAGCTCTCTCATATCTTATAAGTTGACCTATAACATTCTCCACTTTGGAAATTTAAATGCATGGGTTTCCTAACAGCAGGACTTCTGAGAAACACTAGTATGTATATTTGTTTTTGTGCTTCTGCAAGAGAAGTATGCAGATTTCAGCATTTCTCAGCTTGGTTGACCACAAAATAATTTTGCAAGTAGTATTTTATGGGAGGATTATTCCTTGAAAGAGTCCCTGAGAAACACTCCTCCTTATCCTCTGACACACTGATCATTTCTTTTGACATTTTTCCTCCTTTAATTCTGACACCTCACTCTTGGCTCTCCTCCTATATCCTTCCACTTCTCAAATTTCGCTTTCTCTACCCAACTTTTAAATATTAGTGTCTTACTTGCCTCTAAATTAGATCACTTCCTCTGAGTTTTTTGAATCATCTCTTTTGCCATCCTGATTTTACTACCTGCTATGAACCAATGATTCCTACAACTATGTGTTTGGCCAAGATCTATCCATCACATTTCAGACCATACATCTAAGATCTTTCTTAACTGTCCCACTTAAATACATTCCTAATATCTCTAACTCAACATGTCCAAAGCTTTTTCTCAAAACCCTGATCTTTTTTTGTGTGTTGCCTATCATGTCAAGGGAGACCACTATCCATTCAATCATTTAAGCCAGAAATCACCCAAGACTTTTTCCTGCCTTCCCACCACATATTATCAGTCACAAATCCTACAGTTATCCAAAATCTATAAATATCAAAAGTATGTAACTAAACTCTCTGTCTAAACTATATAACTAAACTATCCAGGTTTCTTCATTTACTGAAGTGCTAAGTGCTTTGGATATAGCATCAAACAAACAGATAAGATCCCTTCTACCATGAGATGTACATTTGTAGGGAGAACATAAACCATATACATGTGTTACAGGCTGAATGTGTTTCCCCACAAAATTCATATGTTGAAGTCTTAATCCCCAACATCTCAGAACAGACTGTATTTGGAGAAGACCCTTTAAGGAGGTAATTAAGCTAAAATGAAGTCAATAGTACAGGCCCCAATCTGACTGGTATCCTTATAAGAAAAGAGATTAGAGACACCTGGGCAGCTCAGTCAGTTGAACATGTGACTTCAGCTCAAGCAATGATCTCACGGTTCATGGGTTCGAGCTCTGCACTGGGCTCTCTGCTATAGGCACAGGGCCTGCTTCAGATCCTCTGTCCCCCTCACTCTCTGCCCCTCCCCCACTCGCTCTGTCTCTCAAAAATAAATAAACATTAAGAAAAAAGAAAAGAGATCAGGACACACATGTACAGAGGAGAGACCATGTGAAGACACACGGAGAAGAAGGCTATCTACAAGTCAAGGAGAGAAGCCTCAAAAGAAACCAACACTACTGACACCTTGACCTTGGGCTTCTAACCTCCAGAATTGTGAGAAAACAAATTTCTGTTGTTTAAGCCACTCTGGCACTTTGTTTGGGCAACCCTAGCAAGCAAATATGTCATGTAAACAATTTTTTTAAAGAAAATTTTAGATGGTGAAAAGTTCTGTGAAGGAAATAAGACAGAAATGTGTTAGCAAAGACAAATGCCCAGGGACAGGGACCCACCTACCACATTTTAGGGAAGGAAAAAAAAAAAAAAGAGGGACAGAAGGAAAAAGTGACAGGATATGAGGTCAGAGAAACAGGCGGGGCCAGATCCAGAAGTAAAGCTCCAGCCCTGACCCAGCTGCAACTGTTGCACAAAAGTAAGAAGAGGAAGGAGCATGTTTCCCTTACCTTCCCATGTTGTAGTCTGTGCAGAAGAGAAAGTGTAAAGTCTGTTTCCTGCTTATAAAGCAAATCCTAACCTCTAAGACACAGCCCAGAGGGCTTAAGACTCTTACCTATAAAATTACTTATTCTTGTTTCTTTGGAAAGAACATGTAAGAAGTAGAAGACACACAGAAACCACGCCTCAGGTACTTCCCAGAAAGGATGGAAGGATTGATGGGGCTTCCTTTCCACATGAGACATAGAGGAATATGGAGTGGGGAAGAAGAGAGTCTTCCTCTAGAATCCACCTAAATTTTCTGTTATTAATTTCAGAAATCATCACACTTTCAGGTTTCTTACTAGTAAATAACATGCAGACAGATCCACCCTACTCCTCAGCAAAACTGAGGTTGCATGATAGGCTGAGGCTGATGACTGGGAATGTTGGGAGCCCATCCTGGAAAACCATTTCTATTAGTTAGGTGATATGGATTACTTTAAAAGACTCTGCTACACATAGCGCATCATAGGCCCTTAGAATCGGCTCAGAACTTACATAGACTTGGGTCTATTTTTTTCCTCAGCAGCCGTAGCCACAATAGGAAGAGCAGCAGCAAGAGCAGCAAACATCTACGGACTATCTACTGGGTATGAGTTGTGCATGCCTGGAGGAATAGAATACAAAGCCTGTCCCTAGCTTTAAGGTCTAGTTGGGGAAACTGCTGTTCCCAGCACTTGCCTTGTTTATAGAGTTTTTTCTTCTACATAGTAGATGTTTATTACAGCATACCTACTGGCCTTTAAGAGATGAAAAGATTTAGGGAAATTTTCCAAATAATTATCTGGTGCTCAGATGTAACTAAAACCCACATGGTAGGCAGAATTTGAGAGAATTCTAAAGAACCCCCACAAGGTTCCCATCCCTTGGCTGTTCAACACTGATCTATGTATTGCTGTCAAGAGATCTTGCAGATGAAACTAAGGTTACCAATCAGCTGACCTTAACATAGGAAGAGTTTCCTGGATTATCTGGGTAGGCCCAATGTAATCACAGAAGCCCTTCAAAACAGCCCTAAAAAGAGTGAAGGCAGAAGAGTCACAGAGCTGTGGCAGGGAGGTAAGCAGAGGGAGATGAGACAGAAAGGGAAAGTCAGAGAGATGTGAAGCATGAGAAAAACTCTGAAGCTGGAGAAAGGGGACCATGAGTCAAGGAGTGGGGGTGGCCTTCAAAAACTAGAACTACCTCTGACCAAATGCCAACAGAGAAATAGATACCTCAGTCCAAAAACTCCATGCAACTAATTAGGCCAAAATCTAGAATGAGCGTGCAAACAGGCTTGGGCCCAGAGCCTCCAGATGCATGCCAAGGCCCTGGTTTCATCAGCCCTGGTGAGACTCCAAGTGGTCTGGGATACCATGACTGGACCTCTGAGCTACCCAAGCATGAGATAATAATGGTTGTGGTTTGAAGCTGCTAAGTTTGCAGCAATTTGTTACAGCTACAACAGAAAACTAATACAGCCCAAGAAAGTTATTACATGATGAGGCTAACAGAGAAGCTCACTAGAAAGGAGCAGAGGGGCTGAGTATCCTTTTACACAATTTGTTTTAAGTTTTTTAAGGTTTATTTATTTTTCAGAGAGAGAGAGAGAGAGAGAGACAGAGGGTGAGCAGGGAAGGGGCAGAGAAAGGGGGAGAGACAGAATCTGAAACAGGCTCCAGGCTCTGAGCTGTCAGCATGGAGCTCGACGTGGGACTCAAAGTCACAAGCTGTGAGGTCATGACCTGAGCTGAAGTGGGAAGCTCAACTAACTGAGCCACCCAGGTGCCTCTTACACAATTTTTTTTTTTTTTAAAAACACTGAGTTTCAGGTTAGTGAACCATCCTTTCTTTTCTTAAAGCAGGCTTGACTGTCTCCTTCTGGACTCAATGCTAAGGAGGGACATATTTTCAACAAAGAATTTTTTTTCCATAATATTTTTATTGTCAAATTGTTTTCCATACAACACCCAGTGCTCCTCCCCTTAAGTGCCCTCCACCATCACCACCACCTCTTTTCCCCCCTCCCCCTTCCCCCTCAACCCTCAGTTCATTCTCAGCATTCAATAGTCTCTCAAGTTTTGCATCCCTCTCTCTCCCCAACTCTCTCTCCCTCCTCCGCTCCCCTTGGTTCTCCATTAGGTCTCTCTTGTTTTCCTGCTAGACCTATGAGTGCAAA
>NC_043702.1:122240381-122247753 GCF_006229205.1 Suricata suricatta | reverse complement strand
CCATCACCACCACCTCTTTTCCCCCCTCCCCCTTCCCCCTCAACCCTCAGTTCATTCTCAGCATTCAATAGTCTCTCAAGTTTTGCATCCCTCTCTCTCCCCAACTCTCTCTCCCTCCTCCGCTCCCCTTGGTTCTCCATTAGGTCTCTCTTGTTTTCCTGCTAGACCTATGAGTGCAAACATATGGTTTCTGTCCTTCCACTCTGGAAAACAGTGTGGAGGTTCCTCAAAAAACTATCGATAGAACTCCCTTATGACCCAACAAAGAATTTAAATTAAGCAACGTCCCGCTGCATTCTACTCATAGGTCTAACAGGAGAACAGGAGAAACCTAATGGAGGACCATGGAGAGGGGAAGGGGGAAAGAGAGCTGGGGAGAGAAAGGGACGCAAAACCTGAGAGACTATTGAATACTGAAAAGGAACTGAGGGTTGAAGAGGGAGGGGGAGGGAGAAAAGAGGTGGTGGTGATGGAGGAGGGCACTTGTGGGGAAGAGCACTGGGTGTTATATGGAAACCAATTTGACAATAAACTATTTAAAAAAAAACAAGCAGGCCACCATATAAAAAAATAAAATAAAAAGCAAAAAAAAATAATAATAAAGGATAAAAACACACACAAAAAAACCAGAAATAATTATCATACTTAAAAAAAAGTAACAGGATGTCTGTCAAGACAGAAGTTAAGGAAAGTATCTTTGCAGATTTTGATAGACGATATTACTATTCTTCCAAATATTCCAGTTTCCCTTTCTGTGGTATCCTTCCCTGCAGGACTATATATCATCCTCCGTGACATCAGGCTTAGCCATGTGGCTTGCTTTGGACCATTAAATGCAAGGAGAAGTGATGTCTGCCCCTTACGAACAGAAGTTTGAGAGCCAGCATGTGGTTCACTGGGCTCCATTTCCCCTCTCAGGAGCCTGGCCACGCCCCGGAGAGAGGCCACACCATCAGGCTGGCCCCCACACTGACCAATACGTGGAGCAGACTCTCAGCTGACCAGTGATGGAAAACTGCCTTGAGCAAGAAATAAGCCTTTACTGATATGAGCCTCTTGGATATGGGGGGTCATTTATTACCACAGCGTAACTCAGCCACGTTGACTGATACAGGTGTGGTGCCAGAAATGCCAACCACTTTAATGCCTAGAAGTCAGTAAGCGGGTCCGTGTGATGCAAACACGTTTGTTCAGAGTAGATACATAAGAAAAGCTATGGTTGTGCAAAGATAAGGTGAATGATGTTGTCCAGGGAAGGCACACTTCCCTGAGGAAATGTTATTAGTTAAGGAAGGAGAGGCTCTTCTACAGTAACAGACAGACCCCCTCACCAAATCTCAAGAACTCACAAAATAAAAACTTCTTTCTTCCTTTTTTTTGTTAAAGATTATTTATTTATTTTGAGAGAGAGAGAAAAGATGTAAGCAGGGGAGGGGCAGAGAGAGAGGGAGAGACTCCCACGCAGGCTCCTGCTTTGTGCTGTCATGCTCTCAGCCCAGAACCGGAAGCAGGACTCACGACTTGAGCCAAAATCCCGAATCGGACACTTAACCAACTGAGCACCCAGGCTCCCCTAAACTGTTACTTCTCATGCTCCAGCACCGGTTGGCTGCTCTCCTGGATGGCTCTCCTCTAAGTGGCTGTCTCCAACTTGTGACTCTAATGTCTTGGCATCCTTTACTTCCAGTCACGCAGATACAGGGAAAGAACACACAGAAGGTCTCACAAGAAAGGTTTTATGGCCTAGGGACTAAGCTGTGGCACACAGGCTCACGGTCTCTGTATGCCTCATCACAGGTCCCACCCACAGGCAAGAAAGCTGGAAGATGAAGTCCTCCTATGTGACCAGGAGAAAAACAGAGTGATTTTAGGAACAGTTACAATTTTTGTCTGCCATAATAAAGCAGTGTTTTTTATAGGAGAAGGGTACAAAAAGACACCAGATTTTGAAAGACTGTGTGACAATTTGGGTAGTAAGATCATTGGGAAAGATGGGGAATGTTGACTCTGGTCTTTGAGGTAGGTAACAGTAATTGCAACCCAACCAAACCTGTCAGTGTGGGTCAGCTTTGTCCCCTGGGACATCTGTGTATGTGAGCCAGAAGAGCTCCGAGCTGGAGCCATACTCATAGGGACCAACTGTAGGTGAAGAAGCACTGCAGAAAAACAAGAGTCTGGAACACCAAGAGCAGTGGCCAAGCACTGCAGAAGCCAGTGAAGGGCTGGTTTTCAGCAGCAAGCCTGAGCGGTTGTGGGCAAGAGACTGACGAGACCCCGGTCCCCTCCATAGCTAGCATTGGAAACAAGCTGAGTTCTTCACACCAAGTAAACCCTGAAGCTCCTAGCCAACTTAAGTAGGAAAGCTTTAAAAGAGAAATCTTGGTCTTCTTGCTGATAAAACAGGTAGCAGTTCAAGCAAATAATTAAAAAAAAGCAAAGATGTCTCATGTTTAAACAATGTCAAGCAATTCATTCTCGTTAACTCAAGAGAAAGACAGTATGAAGATAATAGAGGACAGGAAGAAGAGCTTCAGAATGTAGGAAATCTAACATGAAAAAAGGTATGCAATGCATTTGTATTACTTTTATTTTTAATCATTAACCCCTGGCCCCATAGCAGGGTAAGACAGACAGATCACCTGGCCAAGGTACCACCCACTAAGAGATGGACAGCTTTGTGCGAGGCGATTCCCCTTAGGAAATGCAGGGCCCAGAGAAGAGAGCATCATTTCTGCTCTGTGTATTGAGTCATGGGTGGAGGAAGGATACCCTTCCAGTACATAATTAAAGTACTGTGCAACTGCGGGGGTGTTCAATCAATGTCTCACATAAACAGGATCTACATGTGAGAACATTTTCAAAGGCTGAATGTGGAGCTTCACTAGAGACAGAGCAGCAGGTGGGCAGCCAGCCAACCAACCACTCAAATGGGACCAGAACTGACATTCTGAAGCCCACCGAGCTCCTTGCAACCTCCCCCATTTGCTCTGCCCACTCAGACACAAAGCTAAGAGAGGCACCTCTCACCTGTGGGTTTGCCCCTACGCAAACCCCAGCTGCACATCTGATCTAATCTACAGAGGCCTTTCATATAGAGAATACACTCGCTCAAACAAACCTCCCTCATGGGAAAATGGCATCTCTGCTCAAAAAGCATGATTTTCCCTTGGGAACTATCAAATTATTTGCTCTCACTAAAAGGGTGGAATCATGGTCTTGTTAAAAAAAGAAAAGCTGACCACTGTCTCAAACCGTTCACCAGATCAACTGTTTGACCCAAGGGGTCTGTGATTATTTTGATCATCTGGTTTAATCCTGGCTTCCCTCTGCCCATGCTGGGTAGCGGTTACAATGTCCTTGATCTCCTTAGCCCCTGAGCTTTACTCACATGGGCTCCAAGCGCCCAAATCTTTTCCTTTTTCTGGTATCCCAGGGGTTTCCTGCTCCACTGAGTGGATGCTGACATCTCTCACTGTGGGCTCTATCCTTGCAGTTGTTAACTCTGTTCAACATATGTGACCACTTGGCAGTGGATCCTTGCTCCCACCAGACCTAACAGACCAGGAACAAGCTTCACCATTCACTCCTACTTCCCTTCCCTTGCCACTGCAGATTTTCTGCTCCAGCTCTGAGTCAATCTCCAAAAAAGACCTGGTATTCTTTACCACAGAACCAGGGAAATGTTCCCTAAGACTAGGCCAGAATGTAAGAAAAGTGATCTTCCTGGGCACCACAGGTAAATAGTATTCCTTTACATTGTACCAGGCACAGTGTGAAGCCCTAGGGATGAACAGATATAAGGTACAGTCCCTGTCCTAAAAGAGCTCTCTAGTTCTGCATTACTCTTGCCTAAATTTGGTAGGCACACAAGCCAGTGGGCTGGCAACTTCTTGAGCAAGTGCAGTGTTACAGATGCTCTAGATTATAGCACAAAGAACAGTTCTTGGTAAACCATAATTATTGGAAAGAACCAAGGAATTCCCCAGCTGGTATTAGGGGTAGCACCTAATTCTGGATTCTTTTCATTGAGCTTGAAGGAAAGGGAAAAACAGATTGTTCATCTGGTTTTTGGTTTTCCCTTCTGACAAGTTGCCAGATCATTGCTTTTGTGAAGAATTTGTTATCCCAAGGCAACTACGTTTTCTGTGTAGCTCCCTAGAAGGGTGACAAATATAACTGCAAGCAAAACCAGGAAAACCAAATTGCTGAAGTAATCACATTGTATCAGCATGCTATTACTTAACCTAGAACAATAAACTATAAAGGGTGAAAGCAATAAAGATATATTAATAGAACAGAAAAGCTTTAAAGTAATTTAGTCCTCACAAAGCCCCTAGGTACTTTATTGCAAAAAACACCTAGGTTCTTCAGAAATTTCCCAAGGTCAACTATAGAACCAAGAAGAGAACCTCACTTTTATAATTTATGCATATTATAAACCCGGGGAATACTAAAGGGTGAACTTGACCTAAAACTTTTTCACATACCTTCCTTTATTCCTCCCCTTTTCTTAAGATGTGGGTCTCCTGGAAATAGGCATGTTTGGAACAACGTGGCTATTGATGAACTTCAGTAACCTTGAAGGGCTTTTTTGTTTTGTTTTGTTTTGTTTTTGTTTTTTGCTGAAGGCATCTGAATACTCCAGTGTTTTCCTAAACCAATTGGGAAGCAAGAGAAGTTATGGATACAGTGGGGAGAAGAGAGGTGGTATTGATCAAGGCTGGCAAAACAAATAGACTTCTCAGACTTATGAAATATTCCTGAATGACTGACATCTGGGATCCAATTGCAGGTCACCCTATTATCCTGTTCAGAGTTTACAGTTTATACATTGCTACTAAGTGATTCTCCCTAGACAAAATGGGGTCTCTGTTAGGCTATCTCTTAGCTTCCCCAATTACAGTTTCTGTACCCCCTTACCACAGGTTTCTTCCATTTAATACAGAGCACTCTCCTTTCTATTATAAGATAAAGGTCAGAGTCAAAACCAAAGAGTTTCACAAAAACAATAACCGTCTTGTTCCCCACAACCTCTCTCTACCCCATAACCTCCCCAAAGGGAAAAAAAATGCAAGAAGGGATCTTGGTTTGAATGGAAATTGATTAAATTTTTTTTCCAGTTTCAACACTATTTTTTTAAAACTCTTGGTTTCTAGTGACCTTTCAAATACAGAATAATTTAAATGCTGAATTTGTTATAATCGAAAAATCTAAAATTCAAAAGCCATCTAACAATTTTGCCAACACTTATTTTGAGGGCATACAAGACTCTGAAATTTTAGTGGTTCCTTGCCCCCTACCAGCATTGCTAGACCTTGCCAGGGATGCTGATGCACTTTAAATAATGAAAGAACTATGACTCACAACCCCAAAATTTCTCATAAGAATTTTTTCTGTCTCTAGAAATTTAGCAAGGAATGTTCCAGAAATATGTTCAGCTACAGAGATAGACACAGAGATGATAGATGATAGGGAGATGACAGATTAGATTAGATGACAGATGACAGATAGAGGATACATTAGACAGACAGATACAGATACACATCTAGCCTTCTCATCCACCTCCAGCATACGTCACCTGTAGATACCTGTATCCACAGCTGAACATATTTCACAAATGGCATGCGAGCATACACACACACACACACACACACACACACACACACTCAGATTCTGCTGCTTGTTATCTCTCAGCATTCCATCCTTTTGGAGTAAAAGTTTCTTAACTACTCAAATAAAGTGGCACAAGTTCCACATGGAGGAGATTCCTTACCCACAGGACCAAGAAATGGATGATGTCTATTCTTCTCCATAAGGCCACTCAGCAGCCTGATTCTCCATAACAGCCTGACTTTCATTTCTTGGGCCTTGCTCTCCTCTTCTAGCGCTGCCTTGCCCACACTGATTACCAATCTTTTATTCTCTAAAACACCACTAACTTGGATGTGTGTGTGTGTGTGTGTGTGTGTGTGTGTGTGTGTGTGTATAACAGAAGTTTAATGAAAATTTAGGGATGCTGGCTGGCTCAGTAGGTAAAGCATGTGACTCTTGATCTCAGCGCTATGAGTTCCAGTTGGGCATGGAGCCAACATAAAATTAAAAAAAAAATTCCAATGAAAATATAGAAAGAAGTACAGCATAGCTGAGAAACATATAGAAATAATGGTCTGCTGGCCTAAAGTTCCTTGACCACCTCCAACACAAATAACAGGAATTTCCTTAGGTGCCCTACTGAATGCCTCCTCCATAGATGTCCTCCAGTCTTTCATATTCTGAACATCTCTCCACGGCTACCTGTGTAGTCCTCCTACTTTCATATGCAGGGTAATTCACCTCGTCTGTTTTCCCCTCTCTCCACAGGACACTTACCAAAGAGACCCACCAAAGTGATTTCTCTAAGCAAAACACTGTTTACTTAAGATGGGTTTGAGGCACATGGGTGGCTCAGTTGGTTGAGTGTCTGACTTCAGCTCAGGTCATGATCTCACAGTTCCTGAGTTCGAGCCCCGCCGGGCTCTGTGCTGACAGCTCAGAGCCTGGAGCATGCTTCGATTCTGTGTCTCCCTCTCCCTCTGCTCCTCCCTTACTCATGCTCTGTCTCTCTCTCTCTCTCAAAAATAAGTAAACATAAAAAAAAAAAGATGGGTTTGTGCTATGCCCAGGGAAAGCAAAAACAGCTATAGTTTTTTTGTTTCAAATGACATTCTTTTTCTCTTTCACCACACATACACAGCCCTGAAGTGTACTTGTGTGTGTGCGCGTGTACATACATCCTTCTCCTTAAAAAGCATATACTTATATGAATATATATATTCATTCAAATATTAAAGAGATCATCCATGACAAATGGAATTTAACAAAGCTGGGAGCATTTCTTTTTCTACAGAGAGTGTGTGTGTACATGAATATGGGGTGTATGTGTAGGTCTGTGTGTATGTCTGTGTGTGTGTATGTGTGTGTGTGTGCATGTGTGTGAGAGAGCATACACACCCTGTAAAATACTTTATAATAATCAGGTCCTACTTTGCAATTTAAAAAGATAAAAAATATTATTAATGAAAACAGAAACCTGAGGCGTATCCTTCTTCTCTCTTTCCCCACATCCTACCTATTGATAAGCTCTATCTCCAAAACATCACATCCCCATATACTTCCCTTTCCTCTGCTGCTACCCTCTGGCTTTTGACCCACCACTTCTTTTTTTTTTAATAGTTTATTGTCAAATTAGTTTCCATATAACACCCAGTGCTCTTCCCCACAAGTGCTCTCCTCCATTACCACCACCTCTTTCCCCCTTCTCCCCCTCCCTTCAACCCTCAGTCCATTTTCAGTATTCAATAGTCTCTCAGGTTTTGCATCCCTCTCTCTCCCC
>NC_043702.1:122207357-122240281 GCF_006229205.1 Suricata suricatta | reverse complement strand
CCACTCTGACAGGCATGAGGTTGACCCACCACTTCTAACTCAGATACAACAGCCCTGTAATGGGTCTCCATGCTTTCACTCTTACAATTCATTCTCTGCATAGAAGAAAGATTTTTTTGTTTTTTAAAGTTTATTTTTATTTATTATGAGAAAGAGACAGAGAGCAAGCAGGGGACAGGCAGAGAGAGAGAGAGAGAGAGACAGAATCCCAAGCAGGCTCCAAAATGCCAGTGCAGAGCCCGATGCAGAGCTCAAACTCACAGACTCTGAGATCATGACCTAAGCCAAAACCTAGTTGAATGCTCAACCAACTGAGCCACCTAAGTTCCCCAGAAAGATTGTAAAGACATGTCATAACTCCTCCCTGCTTAAAATTCTTTTGGAGGTGTCCCAATAAAATGTAAACCCTTTCCCAAGACCCTGCAGGAACTAGTCCTCCCTCTCCTCTCTGACCTCACCGCCTGCGGCTCCCTCTCTTGCTCCCTGTGTTCTAAGTACACTAGCTGGAGCACATCCACCTCATCCTTGCCACAGGAGCCTGCCACTTGCCTATCCCTCTTCGTTGAGCTGATTTCTTCTTTACACATCTCGGCTTCAATGGCACTTCTTAGGAGACCCCCTGTAAGCATACTTTCTGATATAGGTCATGATGTTACTTTCTATTGAGTATTCATTTATCTATGCCTCCAATAGAATATAAGCCCCATGGGACAGAGACCACAATTTTTTTTTTGGTTGTTCTCTGTTATATCCCCTACAAATTAATACAATATGTGGCTTATAGCAACATATGGATGAGTGGATGAATGAATGAAGCACTTTCTCCCTAAAAGATGTTGTGCAAGGAACTTTATACATAAGTTTAAAAATACGTTTGTGCTGGGGCACCTGGGTGGCTTAGTTGGTTAAGCGTCCGACTTTGGCTCAGGTCATGATCTCATGGTTCATGGGTTCAAGCCCCCCATCAGGTTCTGTGTGACAGCTCAGAGCCTGAAGCCTGGTTCAGATTCTGTGCCTCCCTCTCTCTTTCTGCCCTCCCACCCCCCGCTCAGTCTCTGTCTCTCTCTGTCTCAAAAATAAATAAACTTAAAATATATATATATAAAATATGCTTGGGCTCCTAGGATCTTACCTTCAAACAGGAGAAATAAGCCTTATAAATAAAAAATGGCAAAATGTTACAGTAATCCAGAAGAAGAAACACTAGTTAAGATAACCAAAGACTTCGTAGAATAGTGATTATTTGTGATGAACACTAAGAAATGGGTAAGATCACAAAGGATAGAAATGACAATATTCCAAACAGAATAAGTGAAGACATATCTATAAAGCACCCTTGGGGGGAGGGAATGACATATTGAGCAATTTTGCTTAAAGGAAGTTTGTGTTATGTGGGTGAAGTCGGGAAATGCAGGTCCAGGTCAGACTTTTGAAGATCATGAATACCAGAATAAGGAGTTTAAGCCTATGGTTTCCTAAGAGAATTCTGACCTAATTAAAATGAATTTGAGCAAAGTAATTCTTGCAGTGGCAAATAAGGCCAATTGGAAGGTAAATTCATCTGCCAGAGCTGCCATAACAAAGTACAAACAAATTTGTGGCTCACACAACAGAAAGTTCTGGAGACTAGAAGATCAAGCTCAAGGTTTGGACAGATTTGGTTTGTTTTCAGGCCTCTCTTTAGCTTGGTTGGCCACCTTCACCCAGTGTCTTTACTTGGTGGTCTCTGTGGGTGCACATATTGAGTGTCTCTCTGTCTCTTAATCTCCTCTCATTTGAAAACCAGCCCTATTGGATTAGGGCCCACCCTAATGACCTCACTTTAACTTAAACATTTTTTAAAGGCTTATCTCCAAGTACAGTCACATTCTGAGGTATGTAACACTAGGACTTCAACATAGAGAGACTAGGGTTGGGGGTGGAGGAGGGGCGGGAGGAGGAGAGACAATTCAGCCCATAACAGAAAGTGAGGGAGGAAAGGGAATAATTTTTGTGACTAAGTGTCAGTATGTTTCATATTCCCTTTCTGAGTGTCACGAGGCCCCCTCTTCCCCTATTGATCCCAAAGACATTTTGGAAGGGTCTTGAATATATTCAAAAAGAAAAGAAACTTTATCATTTGGATCTAAGGAAGTGGATCACAAGGGTGTCTGGTTAGTAAGCATTGTCTGCCTTCTTTTTACAAAAGTCAAAATTGAGTTTTAAAATTCTGAATGCTATATCTATGAAGACCCTGAGGTAAAAGCTTTCTGTGGCCTTTGTACTTCTACCACCCACTCACAGACTAATTGTTACCTAAGGAATCCTAGAAATGTTGTAAACAATTATGTTTACTTTTCTTATCGGTTCCTAGAGGGGCTCATCTTCAACAAATGTAGTGAATGAAATTTGTGTCCTAACTCCACTCCTGGCTCCACTTAAGGTCCCTGTCCTGAGTTTCCCAATGCCTCATTTGTCTTATTTGTTTACTTTTTTTTCATTTTCTAAGCTCTATAAGCTTTCTTAAAACTTCTTTATACCAAGGTGGAGTATTTAAAAAAATAAATGTTGAATTAAGAACAGTGGCAAAAGCTGACATTAAATTTAATAATTTTATTTCATAGTAAAAGTCTTACAAATCACAGTTCTCATAGACATGTCTATTGCCATAAAACTAATGGAAAACAGGCAGGAATAAAGTAAGAGGGAGGAAAAAGAGAAGGTTCTCCTTTTGAAGGAGCCTATGTCTCAGGGTCAGGTTCTCCCTGACTCCTCAAAGCAGCTGCTTTCTGTAATCCTCCAACGACTTAGTGGTTCCATTCACACACTGAATCGCTCCCTTTCTTCCCTGTCCTTCACCATCAACCCTGTGCTCCTTCCGTTCTCTGAATTCTATCAATCAAGAGGTATCCCTCTTGGTCAGAGCCAGGGGTTTAAACCTGGGAACTGGTCATGTGCGTGACATTCCAGTGAATTCTACGAAATCACCAGCTCACATTCTGACTATACCTAACCTTTTGTCATATCCTGTCTAACATCAGGATCTGTCTTATGTATACATCTTGTCTCTCCAGGTAAACCATCAGTTTGAAAGGAAGATTCATATCTTTTACTTTGGTGAGCCTCTCATATAGGTTATGATGCTAAGGATATAGCAGTTCATCATAAATACTTATTAATATAACTGAATTCAGAGCCTCTAAAAAGGACAGAGAAGTTAGAAATAACAACAGCTAGAAGATAAAGGGAAGCTACAGGTCCAAGAAATAACTTCAGTTAATTGTGTCTGTGCAGGAGCTTTACCAGGAGACCAGAAGAAAACCACATGGGCGTTGACCACAGGACACTTAAAAGAGAGGAATTCAGCAGAAGGAAGGAAGGGGGTTATTGCTCACAATGATATCTGAAGAAATATTCAGCCTCAAACAAGGAAAACTGGCAGTCAAAAATAGCTATAGGCTATATAAGTAGGAAGAAGATACAGGAAAAAATTTAAAAAATTAAAAGAAAACACACATTTGCTGAGTACCACTGCCAGACACATATTATTTAATCTTCTCAACAAACCTGTGAGGTAGGCACATAGGGAAACAGTCTGCAACAACTGAACAACTTCCTAAACTCACACAGTTTGTAAACAGTGAAGCTAAGAGCTGAGGCCCAACCCAAGCCCATGATTCAATACTACACACTGGACAGTTAGTGTGAGGGGTTCAGACAGAGGTGTAAATAGTGGGAGATCAATAAGCTAAAAGAGAAGGACATTAGAAGAATGGAGTGAAGTACAAGGTATTTAAGGGTAGAAGTTTCAGGATGAAAAATCATAACACCAGGCCTTTACAAGCACATACGTGTGTCATCAGTCTAGGGCTACTTCTTTAAAGGCATCAATCATCTCATGTCCACTTTAATCCACAAAAGTTGATAGACCAATCAATGTTCCTCCTGGTCCCTGTGATAATTCTCTTTAAGTTCTCATAGTTACGAGAACTTAACTTTTCTCACTAAAATAAAATTTCCCTGTCTTCCTCTTTCATAACATTGTAACTGGACACTCCCAGAAAACCAAGAAAACTGCTTATTTGTGTAACACACCTATTTTTAGAAAGATAATCCCCTAAGAGACTGAAAAATCAAGGCACAGATGGGAGGAAAATATTTGTTAAGCCAAGAAATTCCACCCAAAATGTATAAAGACTTTAAATTTCAACAATAAGGGAAAAAACCAAATTTAAAAATGGGCAAAAGCTCTGAGCAGACGCTTCACTAAAGAAGATACATAGATGACAAATAAGTATATGAAAAGATGCTCGACATCATATGTCATTAGAGAATTACAAATCAAAACAATGAGATACCACTACACAATAATTATAATGGCAAAAACCCCAAACACTGACAACATCAAATGCTAATTAAGATGTAGAGCAACAGGAACTCTCACTCATTGCTGCTAGGAGTGCAAAATCCTACAGCCACTTGGGAAGACAGCTTGGCAGTTTCCTGACAGCTAAACATAGTTTTACCATATGATCCAGCAACTGTGCTCCTACGTATTTATCCAAATGAGTTGAAAGCATGTCCACACAAAACCCTGCACATAAATATTTATAGCAGTTCTATTCTTAATTGCTAAAAATTAGAAACAACCAAGATGTCCATCACTAGGTAATGGATAAACAAACTTTGGTAAATTCATAAAATGGAATATTATTCTGCAATAAAAAGACTTCAATGCATGTTTCTAAGTGAAAGAAGCCTGTCTGAAAAGGCTACATACTTTTATCATTTCAACTACAGAACATTCTGAAAAAAGGCCAAACTGTAGAGACAGTAAAAAGAATAGTGGTTGCCAGGGATTCAGAGAGAAGGAAGGAGGGATGAATAGGTGGAACCCAAAGAAACTTTAAGATAGCAAACTGCTCTGTTTGATACTGTAAAGGTGGATATAAAACAGTATACATTTGTCAAAGGCCATAGAATTACACAACACAAAGGGTGAACCCTAATGTGAACCATGGACTTCAGTTAAGAATATTGTATCAATATGGGTTCATCATCTGTGATGAATTTATCAATATCATGCCAATGCAAGATACTAATGATAGGAGAAACTGTGTATGTGTATTATGTGGTTGGGAGTTAACATAGGAACTTTCTGTGCTTCCTGCTCAGTTTTTCTGTAAACTTATAATTGTACTAAAAATAAACTCTGCTAATTAAAAACAAGAAAAGAAAAAAAAGATGATACCAGAACATGTGTGTCTCTTAGGCTCATTGTGAACCTATAGACACATGTACTTGATGAGCATTTTGGTAAGTTTGGGCAAACTTTAGTTTTACTTTGTCCTCTGAGGCTGTTTTACATTTGACATATCTTAACGCTATTTGTCATTGGAAAATTCTGTTTTTAATGACTGTTGTTCTTTTTTACGTATAATGAATCTACCAAAACAACTTTTCTTACTCTAAATTGATGAAAATCTAATTTCAATATTTCAAGTTGTTTTAAGAAACAAATCACAGTATGTTTCATAATCATGAGAATAAAGGGGTGTTCCCCCCGGAGTAGATTTGTTTTGTGTTTGTTTAAAACAGAAATCCCTCTTTTGAGAATCCTCATCTCATTTCATCCTTATCCACAAACTTTCTTATTAAACTCCAGAGACGAATTACCTTTGTAACACTAAGACCAAAAGAAAAATGAGAACATGACTAGTGATTACACAGCTCCAACTAGAAATACAGTAAATTCAAGACAAATTCCACTATACCCTCTCCCAAGACACACAAAAAAGAAAACAACTCTGATGTTCATGCCAGAGAGTGATCATTTGCTTGTTATGACTTTATGTGGTTTCATAAAAGGCGAGGGACCGTCATTGTGTCACAGTGCTTGTAAAAACGGGGAAGAAAGAAGAGGAAGCAAATAACTCCTGGAAAGCTACAGCCCAATTGAGGAGAGAAACTTGAGAGGCACGGGGATGCTGGGGAAATTCCTCGTCGGCTGGAAAGCAGAAAACTGAGACAAACACCAGATTTCAAATCCATGGTTTACAGCACATCCAGGTTAGAAGTTGAAGGCAGAAGCTGAAAAGAGTGTTGGTATGAGAGTAAAATATTTCTGTTCAAGTCCCCCCTTTCACCAATTCACTTCTTTGGCCAGTTTTCTACTAATGCTAGATGTTAAGTTCCCATTTCATAGTGTTGCCCTCAGTTGTATGGAGCAAGTGAAAATGATGGAAAGATTACAATTCAACATTATAACCAGAGTTAAGTCTTTGTGAGACCATTTGGCAATCCCTTTCAGAGTTCTGATTCATTCTACCAAGCCCCAGTGAAACCATCAAGAAATATCAAAAGCTCACGGGCGTCTGGATGGCTCAGTCGATTGAGCATCCTACTTCAGCTCAGGTCACGATCTTATGGTTCTGTGCTGACAGCTCAGAGCCTGGAGCCTCTTCAGATTCTGTATCTCCTTCTCTCTCTGCCTCTCTCTCTTTCTCTCTCTCTCCCAAAAGTAAAAAGAAAATTTTAATTAAAACCAAAAAAGAAATATCAAGAGCTCCACCCTAAGAATCCTAATCCTCTACATGGTTGCGGTGAACAGGAGGTGCTACTTAACAACCGGCCCTCCGACTCAGCTTCTCAGTAATGCCTTTGACTCAGCTCCTGCACCCCCATAAGCTCACCCACCTCATGCTTGGGTCTCTGGGTACCTACGCTTTCTCCATTTTCTCCTCCTAACTGTATTCTAGCCAGCTGACTGGGACCTTCTAGATAGATGACTAGGTACTGCCAGGCATCATGTCTGAATTCTTTGTGTTCATTCTGAAATAAGATATGAAGTAATCAGGTTTACAAGGAAAGAAAAGTTATTCAATAAGTATGAAGCAGCAAGTTGGGATGAGTCAACCTAGAGAATACAAGGACTCAAAACGTAATAATCTACACGGGTAGTTCTCAAACTGGAAAAGCATCAAAACCACTTTGAAAGCATCTTTAAAATGAATATGTACAGACATCATCTCAGATCCAGTGAATAAAAAAGGTAGGGGCTAATGTCAACTATACTTAAAGTTAAAAAAATTTTTTTTTATTTAACTTTTTTTAAATGGCAGAGGGTGAAGAGAGGAGTATAACTTCTTTAAAGTTCCACAGTGATTCAGGTTTACAACCTTGTTTAAAGCCACTGGTTAAATACTGGGGTGCCTGGGTGGCTCTGTTGGTTGAGCATCTGACTTTTGATTTCAGCCCAGGTCATGATCTCATTTGTGGCTCGTGGGAGTGAGCCCTGCATCAGGCTCTGCACTGACAGCCAGAGCCTGATTGAGATTCTCTCTCTCTCCCTCTCCGCCCCTCCCCTGCTCGTGCTCTTTCTTTCTCAAAATAAATAAATAAACTTTTTAAAAAAGCCACTGGTTAAATACAGATAGAATTTATTACTGACCCAGAGCATTTTTTGTGGTTGTTTTCTTTGTGTTCATTTTAAAATAGTAAGATATGAAAATAACTAGGTACAAAAAAACAAAAGTCACTCAAACACATGAAAGAATAAATTAAAATATCATTCCTATGCATTTTGTAATTGGATCAATTTTCTTTTTGGATCTGTAAAACAGCCTTTTTAATTAAAGAAAATATATGAGAATATATGAAGTTTTACATTAAAAAGACAACCCAAGCACATAGAGAATCTCCAAGTTAGTTTAACAGTTAGCATATGCTTACCTTTTTTTGTTTTAATTTTTATTGCTCTAATATTTCTGACATTCAGAAGTACAGAACAATCAATAATCAATTTTTTTTCAGGTCAGCAGTCCAAACATTTATAATCATATACACTGAACATATGTATGTATAGGAATAGAAGGTTGAGGAAACTGAACTGAATCTGAATTAATCCTCTGGAAGTTTAATTTTGCCATTTGGCTTTTTCTCTTAAAAGCTAAATGTCTCCAAAAATGAGTTAATGGATAATTCTTTAAAGCTGTATACTTATTCATAAACATTTATTGCAAATGAATTTTGGAGAAAGCTGCCATATGTATGTGTCTTGTGTGTGTGTGTGTGTGTGTGTGTGTGTGTGTGTGTGTGTATGAATACATGAGTGGGGGGTAGAGGCCAACTGGCACAACACCTCTAGGGGCTGTCCCCCATAGATGTTTTGACACCCTATTAAATGTTTTGAAAATCCCATCGGGCTATAAGCCTCCTATACAGTCTGATCCTACTCAGAGGTGAGTTTACTGGCATCGCCCAGCAAAAAAAAGGCAGGTTCTGTGTGGGAGTAAGGGGTAATTGACAAGTATGACTGGAGACTTGGGGGGCCTGATAGTCACAGCTGTGGTTAACTAACAATTTCAGTTTTGAGTTGTTGGGGCCCCCAACAACCGAGAGCTAGAAAAGTGATATTTGGTAGAGAGAATCTTCCAGGCACTAGCTCTGAAGACCTCCCACCAGAACCCTCAGATCACCAAGAAGCAGGAAATGCTCTGGTAGAACTGTTGGCGCCTCAGAGTCTCTGGCCACTTTCTTAAAGGCCACGTCTTAGAGCTGTAGTCTGAGTTCTTTAGTGTTTTCTGGTTCTCAGCCTAAGTTTTCTTTTCTTCTGAGTCTCATTATGGTAATCAGAAAAATAGTTTAATCTATATAACTTCGAGCATTTATTTTTTGGAGGACATTGTTTTTAATTTGTAAGTAAAATAATCCACGTGTTAGACTTCTACTCATTCTTCAAGACCCTGTTCAGGTTTCATCCACATTATAAAGCCTCCTCTAACTACCCCCAGTGATTAGATGCTCATACATTGTATAGTTGTTGAATTTTATGGATATCTTCATTACAGAAAAACACGTTACAGTGAAATTTATAACATGTATATCTTCTTGAGGGAAAAGGCATGTTTTATTCACATGATATCTCCATTCTTAACTGATTGCAAGCTTGATACATTTCTTAGAAAAAATATAATAATGAGAGAGAAGCCTGGAAAGGGGGAAAGGGGAAATGGAAGAACAAGGAAAATACTTCTTTAATTTTATATTCAAGCAATTATTTCTAGATTATAAGAATTCAGTTTATCTTGGGCTCACATAGTTACTGGAATGAACCAAAATAGACTTTCACACAACAGAGGGGGAAAGAGTAGTCATCTTTTGTTCCTATGAGGCCACACTCGGAAAGAATTTATGTCCTGGAAACACCTCAGATCACTATATGTGGAAGCTCTGTAGTTCTCTCCCCAGATACAAGACCAGGCTGCCTTTCCAGCTTAAAAGCTCTTAGGAATGGCCTAAAATATGGCTCCCAGTCCTCCAAGTGAAAAGAAGTATAAGACTGTACATAAAGTACTTGCTCAATAAATAAATACCTCGCAAAGTTACACAAGAAGGCCTTGAAGAAAGAAACAATTATGCTGAAGCGAATCATATTTTCACTTGAGGGGAAAAAGAAATATATATACACACACACACACACACACACACACACACACACACATACACACACCAACTGCTCTAGAATGACTGAGGGCAAGGCTGAGATCAGCTCTCCAAGTGAGAACTGCAGCTAGTGGTCTTTCCAGGAAAAATTAACTCACAGTATATAGACAGCTGGTTTTTAGCAGAATTGAAAAAAAATGTTTTGAAAAGGGGACCACAAAGGAGTGATCTTCAAAAGTTACTTTACAATGAATATGGGTTCATGCCTGCTCTTCTGAAAGAAAAATGAATAGAAGTTCAGAAAGTTAGAATTCTAGTTCTGTTGTTGACAAAGACCAGATGGATGACTTTAACCAAGTCAGTTTTCTGTGTTTCAGCTTCCTTATCTCGCCAAGTGGGAGAAGAATCTCTGAAGTATGTCACGTTTGTTGTGATTGCAGGTCACAATTTGTGACTCAGTTCTCAAATTTAACCTCCTAAGAATTCTCTAACAATAGTTCTTAGAACATAGACAATTTAAAAATCTGGAATAAATTAAAGGGTAGGATAGAATGAATTTTACGCATTAACTTTCTGAGTCTGAATCAACCTATTCTTCAAGGAAGACATTTTGCTCAATGAGATGAAAAGAATTTAGCAATTCCCAACAGCTTTTCAAAGCTTAAATCATTGTGAGACCTTTTTGTTGTTGCTGCTGTTTTCATGAACACTATGTTTTAAGGACTTCTCTTCTATGACACATCTTATATTTGACGTTTTTCTTTTCATATTTCATGACTGAGATGATGATGGTAGGAAGGAGGTAAACTGAAAAGAAATGGTCAGTCTGAAAGGCATTTCTAGTTCTCATTTTGTCCTGACTATTACATGAGATGACTAAATTGTAAGAAAGGGCATTAGAGCAAAAGCATCACAGACACAGATACAAGGGTCCATGTAAGTGACAAATGTTTGGGTTATTAAAGGCACAAGCAACCCTTCAATTCATAAAAAAAAAAAGAAGAACCTTTAGTAACACTGCCATAATATACTTTTGCACAACTCTTACCAAGTACAAGTTGCTCAATTCAAATTTAAGAGGATTATAAAACAAGAAAAAATAGGCAGCAGGTAAGCTGAATATTTGGGAGATGGAGGGGATAGAAAGAAACCTAATAAGTCAAGGAAAATCACAGAACTATAGTGACAGAGAAAATACTGGCAACTGCCTGGAAAGGAGTTAATTTCCTTTCTTCAGATGGGGTTAGAGAGACCATGTTCCATCCAGAGGACAATATTAGAGTATTATTACCCATGCAATCTGGGAGAGCAGCCAAGTCCTGTGGTAGACTCTCCGGAGAGACTGCTCCATGGGACAGCTGACTAATGTGACTGGGAAAAGGAATAAAGTATAATGACTGCAGAAATAGCAGACTTGGTTTTCCTACATACAAAAGTAACCTAAGAATCAATATTCAGTGATGATCTACCCAACTTTGAGATCTGTTGCTCCATTTTTCAGCTATTTCCATAAGTGCTTGGAAAAAGAAATATTATTATAGTCAAAGAACCTAACCACCTACAGGAACACATACAGAGCTTACACAAATGGAGAAAACACACACTCAAAGCTGAATAAGGTGCAAATCCTCCCTTCAAGGAGTTCACAGTCTAAAACAAGAGTTTTTAACCCGAAGTCTATAAATAAAATTAAAGGAAATCCACTAAATCAAACTGAAAAAAAATATTTTTATTTTCACTAGCTTCTAACTAAAATGTAGCACTTTCTTCAATTATGAGTATAGGCAATAAACTAAACAAACCTCAATAGTATTAGCAGTAATTGTGACCTTGTCAACAACTGAAATCACTGTTATTTCCACATTCTTTAGTCACTGCAGATAGTGTAGGCTACTGACCTAGTACATACCCCAGAGCCACGTATGCAGGCCACTACTGAAACTATGTTAATAATCGAACCCACCAGTTACTTGTCTTTACCGTATCAATAAAGAAGCACATACATCACTACAACATATATTTGTAAGTTTCCTTTTATATTTTGATAACTATGTTTCAGTAGCATTGGTTGCCTTTGTAATCCTCTGTACCTTGTTTTATAAATTTCAAGTCAATCTAAAAGGAGGCTCATAGGCTTCACTCGATGGCCGAAAAGTTTCATGTCACAGAAGATGAAGAATTTCAGGTCGAAGAGAAGTCAGACAAGCACACAGTTCCTATATCAACCTGGCACTAAGAGTGGTGACTATCTTTTGATAGAGGTCTGGTTTCTAATCTTCTAGTTGCTTCTCTGAGCTATTCCAGATCCTTCTAATAAGTCTCTTTTCTGCTTATGTACCTAGAGTTCATGTCAGTTAAGTGCAATCAAGACTCTCAGCTTATACAGTATTTAATTGATATTTGTATACCAGGATTTTAATATGTTGATATTATACAAAAAGTATACATAGCCATCCTGGGCTAACTCCAAAATATTACCAGTTTAATAAGTCTCCTTACCGAATCTTCCCTAATACATGGTACCACCTGCGTCACAGCAACCACCCAATGACAGACAGGCCTAGCACCCAAAAAGAACTGAAAATGGAATTGCCTTGACAATTCAGCCCAATGAGTGGTAGCAATTTTTATATACTTATATATATCTTGAATATCTGACTAATGATTTCATGTATCTTTTTCCACTACTAGTATTCTCTTATCATTTTCTTACCAGTGCCCACATGACTTAGTAACACAATAGTGACTGATGGATTAGTGATGTGGAATTCAATAATTGTTTTCTCTTTTTTTAAATTTATTATTTTTTATTTTTATTTTTGAGAGACAGAGAGAGACAACATAAACGGGGGAGGGTCAGAGAGAAAAGGAGACACAGAATCCCAAACAGGCTTCAGGCTCTGAGCTAGCTGTCAGCACAGAGCCGGATGCAGGGCTCGAACTCGCAAACTGTGAGATCATGACCTGAGCCGAAGCCGGACACTTAACTGACTGAGCCACCCAGGCGCCCTAATTCTGTTTTCTCATCCTTCAACCCCGGAGGATTTACTTATTGAGAAAAGCAATCACCTTAATGCAGCACTCCCATGATTTGCATGCCCAAGAGCAAAGCTAAATCGAGATTTTACAACAAACAGGGCAAATAGGTTTCATCTCACACGCCCACTGGGGTCTACTGGTAGTGGCACCTGGGGCAGTGATCAAAGTGTCTTGAAGCTCCCTCTTGGCTCAGCATGAAACAACGCCACAGTTAATGAACAAAACTTATCAAGGGCACAAAAGTGGTGACATGAGTGCTAGCTATCTTCCATCCTAGTTCTATATATTTTCATGAAAAATTACCCATATGGGACCACAAAGCATGTAAGTCGAGAAGAAACTGCTCAGACTGGCCGAGTCTTTATGAACCCAATTTTTATTCTCAGCAGGCCTGCTGAGATTTCTTAGGGCCTCGATGAGTGGTCCAGTAGCATGAGATCATCAACGGATTAAGAATTAAAGATGTAATAATAGCCAATAATCCTCTTGAGAACTCCCCCATCACGTACCAGCTGACATCCTGAGCTCCTTAGCCAGCATCATTGCTCCAGAGAATAAGAACAATGACGACATCAACACTGGCAAATATTCAGAGATCCACAACCAAATGCCTCTTCCTAGTCCACCTTGCTTAGAGATGACACATTCTACTCCCAGAAACTAGTAACTACCTACATTGGTAAACACTCTGGCATTGGTGGCCTCTGCTATTTCTTCTTTCTAGTCATACAGTCCTTTTGTGCAAGGGTCACTCTTACTCCCAAGAGGAAAGTCAATATGACTCACTTTCAGAAACTGAAAGCACACCATGTCCACATGAGCAGTGCTGCCTACTGTATAACCACAAAACCACATCAGAAGAAGTCAGCTGCTTAGGAAGGAGAGGAGGCAGTGGGCTGAGCAAACTCACCCCCATTTCAGATGGCCAGCCTTCCGGAGGACTGTAGTCTCTCAGCTCAGCAGACACATGGGGCAGATCCCAGATGCCAGCAGCAACTGCTGGCAGGGTCACTGGCTCTATGACTAGACACGTTGAAACGAGGGCTTTCCAAGGCCCTGTTGTGAAGCTGTGATGGTGACTTTGTCCTTCTCTCCCTTTCCTTCAGCATATTCTTCTCTGAGATTTTAATCCCCTTCCTAAGCATCCAGTGCTCTCTTGATAAACCTTGTGTTAGGTGATTTGGGGGAGGACTTAAAGGCCCTCACCCTGGGTGGGATTCTGTCAGGACTCTATGATTGAGCATTCTAATAATTCCTACCTAGAAGGCATGAGACATGAAACATGGCTAAAGCTTTAATTGGGGAGCAGCAATCATTCACATTAATCAGAAAAGAGGCATGTTTGGTCATTTTCGTGGTGGCTTTGGATAATACTCTCACTTTTGTCTGTGTCAGACATGATTAGGAAGTGGTATTATTTTTAACTTGCCCCAGTGTGATCACAGAATGGTCCTGTCAGATGTCAGAGTTCAGTGAAATTGTTTCTGTTCAACAGAACACCAAGGCCTAGTCATGACCAGAGTGCAAAGCCAGCACCAGGGCCCAGCTGATAGAGCCAAGCCCGCTCCTGGCTGTCAGGGGGGCTGTGCTTTAAATCCCAGTCCTGGGGCACCTGGGTAGCTTGACTAAGCGTCCAACTTTGGCTCAGGTCAGGATCTCATGATTCGGGGGTTCAAGCCCCACATCAAGGCTCTGTGCTGACAGCTCAGAGCCTGGAACCTGCTTTGAATTCTGTGCCTCTCTCTCTTTCTTCCCTGCCCCCGTTCACATTCTGTGTGTGTGTCTCTCTCTCAAAAGTAAGCATTAATAAGTAAATAAATAAACAAATCCCAATCCTACAGTGTAGACTCGTAAGCTTCCCCCAACCTTTCACTTAAAACTGTTGTCTCCCATATCCTCCTTCAGACAATTCACTCTTTCAAAGTGTCATAAACAGAATTAATCCCCCATTAACAAGAGTTAAAATTTTGTCCCAACGGGGCTGGAGGGGTGTCTTGTACTTGTGATCATATTAGTGATCTTTTAGAGATAACAGTGGACCCCAGATGCACCGTAATGGTGAGACCACGACACTGTGGAACAGAATCCATTGAGGACTTCTCTGGTTAAATCAAACAGGCCAACAAACAGAACTGGACCTGCATTTCATCCCTGCAGCTGAACTCTGAGGCTGCCTAGCTCAGTGAGGTCATTCACGGAGCCCCACTCTTGGCTTCCCAAGGCCTCCCCCGGCTCTGGCAGTGTCCTCTCACACCGCATCTCCTCTCATCTGCCTGGCCTGTCTCCACTAAGCTTTTATTTGGAGATGCTGTTTTCTGAATTTATATTGGAGCTTGACCTGCCAACCTTAATGAGTTGATTTCAGAATGATAACAACTGTCCTGAAACAAGCCACCCTCTCTTGCTTGCCTTTCAGCTACTCTGAGGGTTGAGCAGGCACTGGGCTCATGAATTCTCTTCATAATACTCTGCTGCCACCTAGTGAAAAATTCATAACCAAACAAGCCCCTAGAATTACCACTGACTCTATGTCTACTCATCCTCATACGACCCAAGAAAGCAGACATTTCGGTCAGTCCTAAACCCTCCTGGCCATCCAATGCTCCCAGAAAAGATCTGTCTACTAGGATTTCCAAAACAAAGCCTCACGCCTCCTCTCTCTCGAGCCCCAGTACTGTGAGAGGGAAACTGCCCACTAAGAAGAATCTAGTTCCCTGCTAAGAGTACATACTGAGACTAGAAAGGAAATCAGAACAGAAAATCTGGACCTGTGAAGAGGCCACAAGTCAGCCCTCTGGGGTAAGCACAGCTGGAATTCCTAAGGACATCTTGTTGGTTCCTCACAGTTTTGTCTTTGGTCTTAAAAAATAAAGGCCTATTGGGCACCTGGGTGGCTCATTCGGTTAAGGGTGTGACTTCAGCTCAGATCATGATCTCATGGTTTGTGAGGTCAAGCCTGACATCAGGTTCTCTGCTGTCAGCACAGGGCCTGCTTTAGATCCTCTGCTCCCCCCATCTCTGTGCCTCCTCTAGTTCATTCTCTCTCTCTCTCTCAAAATAAACAAATGAGCTTTTTAAAAAAGTAAGAATCTCTATGGTAACATTCATATTTTTTTTAAAAGAAAAGAAAAAATACTCATTTACTTGCCTCTGCTTTTATTGAGCTAGACGTTTTATTTACTCTTAGAAATAGCTCTTCAAGATAACATATTAATATCCCCCCTTCGCAGATGAGGCAATTAAGGCAGAGAGAGAGGCTAAGCAATATGCCCAAAGTCACCTCACTAGTTATGGGAAGAGTTGAGACTAAAGTATGGCTTCAGAATATGCCCCTTAACTGCTATGTTTTTCTGATTCTTTCTATGCCACTTGGAACACTGGTCCTTGGAGAAGAGAAAAAGGGAAGGAAAGAAACTTCCTGTCTCCTCCCCGAGCCTGCCTCCTGTGCTTCTCCATCATCCTTTTCTCAGGAACCCTAGAGCCCTTGGACCAGTTTCCCAGCTTCCATGGCCTCTAGAATACCTGTGTGTGTGTGAGTGTGTGTGTGTGTGTGTGTGTGTGTGTGTGTGTGTGTGTGTGAGATCCAGATAGCTGTAATAGGGAATCGGCAAGAAAAACACAAAATCCAAATACTCCCCCCAGTTCTAAGAATAAATAATAAGTGATTATTAAAATACAGATGTAGATAGGTCAGTAGAAGATAATGTAATCCGAAAGTAGAAAAAATAACACATTTAAAAAGAAAATTAATTTCAAAAACCAAAGTAACTTCTGAATGATGTTTTTTGCGCGCAGATAAATCACTAGAGTCATCATAAAGCTCACATTGGTGTATCTGAGACATGTCAAGGTCCCCTAGGAATGGAATGCTAGTGCCCCAGCCACCTGCTCTGAGTGGCCAGCCTGGTGGTTCCTATCGAGAGAAGGTGTGTGGGACAGCTCCTCGCTGGCAAGGAGGGCTGGGAAGTGTTTCTCTGAGAGATGTACACATGGAAGGGGGAATTCAGGAAGGAGGAATTCCCTAGAAGGTCACAAGTCTGGGTCTCAGCCATGGCAGAGACCAGGGAAGAAAGTCACCAATGACTCTGGAACAGAGGTCAAAAGTGACTGCCTAAAGGCCCATTCCAGCCCACAAATGTGTTTTGACTGGCTTATTCAGTGCTTTCTAAATTATGAGTCAGGGTTGGCATCTGAAAATCAGGAAATTACACATAAATTTGGATTTCCAACATATCTTTAAGAACTGAAAGATCTAGTAATACTGAGCCTACTTTCCCACATGGTTAACCAGCTGAGTTCATCCAGGCCCTTCAAAGTGCCACGTCTGGCATGGTGCCCACCCAGCCAAGGTATTCACATAGCTTCTCTCTGGGACCCTAGAAGCAACTGAGTCATCGGCTGCTGATCCAGTACCGGCTGCCCAGGGCCCTGGGACAGGCTGCTCCGCCAGACAAGATACAGCTAAAAACTGCCAGCCTACCTAGCAACCCAGCCCCCAAACAGGGGCATAACCACAGGAATCAGAAATAACTCCAGGGCTGTGGCCCTTCTCGCCATTTAAGAACTCCTGCAATTTGATCCCAACTTAGCTTCCCAATATATTTCCCATTACTTCCTTTATATAGGCTACACTGCAGCCACATATCAGTATTTACTGTTTTCTGAGTATTATTCCCAGATTTGTATCCTCTGTTTGGATGCCTCCTCTCTACCCCCAACTATTCCGTGTGCCAACCTATACCCATGCTTGGAGGTCTAGCTCAAACTCTGCCTCTGTGAAGCCTTCCATTTCTATAGTCAGAACTAATACCTCCCTCCTGTCTCACTGTAGTATTACTTTATATGCCTGCTGTGGGATTACCACAGTCTGATTTATATACCATTAGTCTGCCATGTATGTCCACTTGTGAGCTCCTAAAAGATATAGACATTGCCTTTTATTATCTTCGGACCCCACTCCGTCTCCACTCCCACTCCTTAGTTCCTAAGAAAGTACCCTACCAGGAGCAGATTGTCAATGAGAATTAAGTATAGTTTTTTAAAAATCAAAGATATGATGTGTGTGTATACACACACACCCCCACACACGCAACAACATAGACGGACCTAGAATTATGCTAAGTGAAATAAGTCAGTCAGACAAAGACAAATACCATATGGCTTCACCTATACTTGGAATCTAAAAAAGAAACAAAACACAAACAAGATAAAGGCAGAAACAGACCCATAAACACGGAGAACAAACTAATGGTTGCCAGAGGGGAGGGGGAGTGGGAATACAAGCAGAATGGGTGAAGGGAACTGGGAAGTATAGGTTTCCAGCTATGGAATGAATATGTCATGGGAATAAATGGTACAGTATAGGGAGCATAGTCAATGGCATTGTAACAGCATTGTATGATGACATGATAGCTATCCTTGTGAGAAATGCATAAATGTACTGAGTTGTTGAACCACTATTTGTACACCATGAAACTTATATAACATGGCCATCACCTACACTTCAATTTAAAGATAAATAAAATCAGGGACGCCTGGGTAGCTCCGACGATTAAGCATCTGACTTCAGCTCAGGTCAAAATCTGATAGCTCCTGACTTCGAGCCCTGCGTCGGGCTCTCTGCTAACAGCTCAGAGCCTGGAGCCTGCTTCAGATTCTGTGTCTCCTTCTCTCTCTTCTCTTCCTCCACTCATGTTCTGTCTGTCTCAAAAAATAAATAAACATTAAAAAAATAATAAAATAAAATAATCAGAGTGGGCACTGACTTCTACTGCCATCTAGTGGCCATAATGTAGCATATGCCTCAAGACATTGCCATCATATAAGAACCAAAAACATTCCAAATCCATCGACCCGTTTTCTTTCTTTCCTTCATTTCTCCTTCCATCCTTCCCTTTTCTCATTTCTTTTTCTCATTCTCTCCCTTTGTTTATTCATTTATTCTTTCATTCAACAAATAATTTTTGATCATCATCTAGGTGACAGACACTACGAGCAATTAAGAATCAGTACAAATGTGAATAGAAGCTTGGGAAGAGAACAGAGGAAGAGGACCCTAAACTCATCCTGCCCAGGTTTATACAACTAGATATCACTCATATCTGTGTCAACTGGAGAGTGATCCTAAGACCGACTACATTGGCTCAGATGGATCTAACTGATACATTCAGAACATTCCATCCTAAAACAGCAGAAAACCCATTCTTTTCAAGTGCACATGGAACTTTCTCCAGAACAGATCACAAATTAGGCAATAAAATAAGTATCAACAAATTTTAAAAAATATTTAAGACATACCATGTATCTTTCCTGACCAAAATGCTATGAAACTAGAAATTAACCACACAAAAAAATCTAGAAAGCACACAAATACATAGACATTAAATAACATGCTACTAAACAATGAATGGATCAAGCAAGAAATCAAAGACAAAATTGAAAAATACATGGAGACAAGTGAAAATGAAAACACAATGGTCTAAAATCTTTGGGATACAGGAAAAGCTATTCCGGGAGGGAAATTGATAGCAATATAGGCCTACATCAAGAGGCAAGAAAGGGGCGCCTGGGTGGCTCAATCAGTTAACCATCCAACTTCGGCTCAGGTCATGAACACACAGTTTGTGAGTTCGAGCCTCATGGCAGGCTCTCTGCTGACAGCTCAAAGTGTGGAGTCCGCTTTGGATTCTGTGTCTCTCTTTCTCTCCACCCCTTCCCCACTTGTGCTGTGTCTCTCTTTGTATCTCAAAAATAAATAAATGTAAAAAAATAAAAAATTTAAAAAAGAAGCAAGAAAAATCCCAAATAAGCAACCTAATCTTACATTAGGAAAAGAATAATAAATAAAACATAAAAACAGTAAAGGAAAGAAATAAAAATGAGAGCAGAAATAAACAGAATAGAAACTAAAAAAGAAAAAAACAACAGAAGAGGATCAATGAAACCAGGAGCTGGTTCTTTAAAAACATCAACAAAATTGGTAAGCCTCCAGCCAGACTCACTGAGAGAGAGAGAGAGAGAGAGAGAGAGAGAGAGAGAGAGAGAGAGAGAAACTACTCAAACAGATAAAATCAGAAATGAAAGGGAAAAGGGGGACTGGGTGGCTCAATGAGTTAAGTGCCTGGCTCTTGGTTTTGGCTCAGGTCATGATCTCAATTTGTGGGGTTGAGCCCCGCACTAATAGTGTAGAGCCAGATTGGGGTTCTCTCTCCTCTCTCTCTGTTGCTCCCCCTTCCCCCCACTGTCTCTCAATAAATAAATAAACATTTTTTTTTAATTTAAAAGAGAGGCTCCTGGATGGCTAAGTTAAGTGTCCAACTTTGGCTCAGGTCATGATCTCACAATTCATGGGTGTGAGCCTCACGTTGGGCTCTGTGCAGACAGCTGAGAGGCTGGAGCCTGCTCCCTCTCTCTATCTGCCCTCTCCAGCTTGCGCTCTGCCTCTCTCTCTCTCTCTCTCTCTCTCTCTCTCTCTCTCTCTCTATATATATATATATATATGTATGTATGTATATCTTTGTCTTCTCTTCTCTTCTCTCTCTCTCAAAAATAAATAAGCATTTAAAAATTTTTTAATTTAAAAGAATGAAATGATAGGGAAGAAATAACAGATGACATCACAGAAATGCAAAAATTGTAAGAAAATTATGAAAAATTATATGACAAAAAATTGGACAACCTAGAAGAAATGGACAAATTCCTAGAAACATATAACCTACCAAAACTGAAACAGGAAGAAACAGAAAATTTGAACAGGATGATTACCAGCAGTGAAACTGGATCAGTGATCAAAAAATTGCCAGCAAACGAAATTCCGGGGCTAGAAGGTGAATTCTTCCAAACATTTTAAAGAAGAATTAATACCTATTCTCAAACTATTCCCAAAAATAAAAGAGGATGCAAAAGTTCATAATGCATTCTATGAAGCCAACATTACCCTCAGAACAAAACCAGAAAGACACTCCAAAAACAGAGAATTACAGGCCATTATCTCTGATGAACAAGGAAGCAAAAATCCTTAACAAAATATGAGCAAACAAAATTCAACCATACATATAAAAAATCATTCATCATGATCAAGTGGGATTAACCCCTGGGTTGAAAATGTGGTTCAACATTTGTAAGTCAGTCAATGTGATAGATCGCATCAAAAAAAGGAGGGATAAAAAACACATGATCATTTCAATAGGCACAGAAAAAGTGTCTGACAAAAGACAACATCCATTCATGATAAAAGCCCTCAACAAAGTAGGACTGGAGGGAACATATCCCAACATAATATAGGCTATATATGAAAAAGCCACAGAAAAACTGAGAGCATTTCCCCTAAGTCAGGAATAAGGGCATGTCCACTCTCACCACTAGTATTTAACATAGTAGTGGAGGTCCTAGTCACAGCAATCAGATAAGGGGAAGGATTAAAGGCATCCAAATTGGTAAGGAAGAAGGAAAACTTTCACTATTTGCAGATGACATGATAGTATATATAGAAAACCCTAGAGACTCTACCAAAAAAACTACTAGAACTGATCAATGAGTTCAGTAAAGTAGCAGGATTCAAAATTACAATATAGAATACCATGATTTTTTAATATACTAATAATGAAGCAACAGGAAAAGAAATTAATAAAGTAATTCCAATGGGAAAAATATAACAAAATTAAAAAAAAATGGGCCACCTGGGTGGCTCAGTTGGTTGAGCATCCAACTCTTGGTTTTAGCTCAGGTCATAATCCCAGGGTCACGGGATCAAGCCCAATGTTGCGTTGGGTTCTGTGCTGAGTGTGGAGGCTTCTTGGGATTCTCCCTGTCTCCCTCTTCCCCTCTCCCCTGCTTGTGTGCTCGTGCTCGCTCTCTCTCGCTCTCTCTCTCTCCCTCTCTCTGTCTCTATAAAACAAAAAATAAAAGAAAAAGAAAGCAATCCTATTTACAACTGCACCAAAGAGAGGTATTTTATAAATACCTAGGAATGAACTTAACCAAGGAAGTGAAAGACCTATACTTTGAAAACTATTAAACACTGATAAAAGATATTGAAGTGACAGAAACAAGCGGAAAGATATTCTGTGATCATGGATTGGAATACAAATATTGTTAAAATGTCCATAGTACACAAAGCTGTTGGGAAATAGGACGAACTGTCCTTATCGGACCTCAGTTCTCAGCACTGTCCTTGTGTATGAAACGTCTTTATTGGACTTCTGTTCCCAGAATGCTGGGAACAGGGGACTTGATGAAGTCCCAGGAGGACGTGCAGGACAGAGCCTTCCTGGTCATCAGCCAAATTCATCAAGAAGCTGCAGCACCAGAGATATACCCACGCACAGCTGCAAGCTGTTCCTATTCTGCCCACTCTAGATCTGTGTCTATTGTTCTGGCCAAACATTTACTGCTGACTAAACATTTACTATGCTCTAAGGAGGGTATAAAATAAGATGCTGTTCCTAATAAAGTTTGCCATTAGCCTTCAGCTCTTGTTCCATCTCCATCTCTTTCAGGGACGTCCACGGTGCCCAGTCCCTCCCGGACTGTCTATGCTTCCATTGAGGAGCATCCCCTGTTCATGCTTCCACTGGGGAGCGATGCTTGTTCATGTTCCCATTCGCGGGGTATGAGAATTTCCCTGTCTCCATTGGCTATCAACCTTTGGGAACGGTCATTGCATCTTGCTCATAGGCTGCCCAGGACCCCTCCTCACGAAGGAGAACCTACCACACAAAGCAATCTACAGATTTAATGCAATCTCTATCAAAATACCAACAACAGTTTTTGCAGACCTAGCATTAACAACCCTAAAATTGTTATGGAACCACAGAAGACCCTGAATGGCCAAATCAGTCTTGAAAAAAACAAAAGCTGGAGGTATCACAATCCCATATTTCAATACTACAAAGCGGTCATAATCAAAACAGTTTGGTACTGGCACAAAAATAGGCACATAGATCATTGGAATAGAATAAAAAGCCCAGAAATAAACTCCATTTATATGTCAATTATCCACTCATCTATCGATGAAGGTGCACTGAAGATAAAGTCTCTGACAAAGAAGAAAAGAATATGCAATAGAAAAAAGAACGTCTCTTCAACAGTTAGTTGAAGACAGTTTCCCTGTCCAGAGTAACCTGGACACATACATGCAAAACAATGAAACTGGACCACTGGCTTACACCACACACAAGGATAAATTCAAAATGGATTCAGGACTGAAATGAAAGATCTGAACCTATAAAAATTATAGAAAAGAGCACAAGCAGTAATTTCTCCAACATCAAACATAGAAACTTGTTTCTCGACATGTCTCCTGAAGCAAGGGAAATAAAAGCAAAAATAAATTATTAGGACTACAACAAAATGAAAAGCTTTTGCACAGCAAAGGAAACAATCAACAAAACTAAAAGATAACCAACCTACTAAATGGGAGAAGATATTTGCAAATGACATCTCTGAAAACGGGTTGGTATCCAAAATATATAAAGAACTTAATGTTCAAAAAACCAGATCATCCAATTAAAAATAAGAACATATGAACAGACATTTCACCAAAGAAGACATCCAGATGGTCAACAGACAGATTAAAAGATGCTCAACATCACTCATCATCAGGGAAGTGCAAATCAAAACTATAATGAGATATCACCTCACAGCTTTGAGAATGGCTAAAATCAACAACACAAGAAACAAGTATTGGAGAGAATGTGGAGAAATAGGAACCCTCATGCCTTGTTGGTGGGAATGCAAACTGAGGCAATCACTCTGGAAAACAGTATGGAGGTTCCTCAAAAAATTATTCACAACAAAGCTTGAGGTAAAGTTAAGTCTGGTGGCCACAATAAGTGTCACTTTCCTTCCTATGGCATTTCTTCTTTTCAGTCCCTGATACAGCCTACTATGTGGAAGAATTTGAAATTCCTGGATTTGAGGCTGGAAGAGATTCAAGTGACCCCCTAGAACCATCCTGAAAGGCACTGCTTACTAACAGAGAACAGGTGTCCCAAGAAAAAACCTATGTCTTCTCTCTACACATCCTTAGGGTAATTTACTTACCAACCCAGGGAATTTTCCACTACCTTGCAGAGAAAGCCTTTGTCTCAATTGTTTCTGAGGATTTCCATCTCAATGACCCATGAACCAAGGTCTCTTTTGAAAAAAAAAGTTTTTTAAAAATTTTTTTGAGAGAGAGTGCATGCAAGAGCAGGAATAGGGGCAGGGGCAGAGAGAGAAAAGGAGAGAGAGAATCTCGAGCAGGCTCCATGCTGTCAGTGCTGAGCCTGACCTAGGGCTCAAACTCACCGTGTGAGATCATGACCTGAGCTAAAATCAAGAGTCGGATGCTTAACCAACTGAGCCACCAGGCGCCCAGAACCAAGGTCTCGTTACATCTGTCATCCACCAGGGGTGGCCACACCTGTAAGGCTCCTGGGAGCTTTCCCTGTAATATATCGGCATCCTGAAAATGATCATCATCGTATACATGAGGTGAAGACTTCTCTAAAGTCTTCCTTAATCCCCTTCAAGAAGAATAAACGACCTCTTCAAATGTTTTCCCGAAGAATGCGTGTGGCTGATATGTTTATTGTTTCTCTCATCACATCCTGTTAGTATGGTTGGTTATTTTCCTGCTTTCTCTTCTAGAAGTACTTACAGGAAAACGAGTTCCCTCATATCCCTGAAAAATCAAAGGACCTGAATAGAGCCAACCCAGCCAGATATCTACAAGAACATGGGTTGAGGAGTCAGACCTGCCTTATTTCTTACTCTGTTAATAACTTTCATCTTGTCTCAGAGAAGCCACATCATCTGTTTGCATTTCATCTTTCCTCATTTTTAAAATATTCAAACGGTAAAGGAATGTGATGGACTAATAAGATAAGGGCCCTTCAGGTTCTGATAGTTGATACCCACAACTGATCTCTGCAACGCAGAACCATGACAGCAAAAGAGAGAAAAAAATGCTTACAATCTAAATATCCTTTCTGTTTGTCACTAAAATGCACATTTTAATCAGTAAAACTAGTTACATTTAAGGTTTCCTATTTGCACTTGGATATTTCTTAAATTCACACCAGAAACAGTGGGCTATTTTTACAAACGTCTAAGTAAAGTACACTAATTATCAGTTGATTTTTGTTATTTTCTTTTTCAAAAGGTGACTTTTCTTGACCGTGCACCTCAATTCCAGGCATTTAAATTTTTTTTAATTTATTTTCAGCAGAGAGAGAGAGAGAGAGAGAGAGAGAGAGAGAGAGCCCACGAGCGAGCTAGGGAGCAGCAGAGAGAGAGGGAGACACAGAATCTGAAGCAGGCTCTAGGTTCTGAGCTGTCAGCACAGAGCCCAATGTGGGGCTCAAACCCATGAACTGTGAGACGCTTAACTGACTGAGCCACCCAGGCACCCCACCAGGCACTTTTTCATACTCTGCACCCCAGCTAATCATTCTACAATCACTTCCAAGTATTACTACTAAGACTACTACTAATAGTACTTTGAAGAATAGTTGTGAAAATAATTACATTAAGCTTTAAAGTTAACGCATATCTCATTCGATTCTTAGAATGACTGTGTTAAATAAATATAATAAATAATATTATATTCTTGACTTCACAGCCTTAAAACCCTAAGCTAGAGAAATTGGATAACTTACCCAAGGTTACAAAGATAATAACTAGTAGCACTACCTCAAATTCCAGGTTTTTTGTACAACAATAGAAAAATAGGACTTCACTAACAGCGGCAGTTAGACTGGATTGCAAAAGAAAATTTATAGGACCCCAAATGACAGTGCTTGCACAAAAGATACACTGTTGTAACAGCTTTCCTGAAGGGATCTACACCACTGCTACACGTTCTCACAGGAAGCAGTCTGGAGAGGCCAGGTGCAGGCTCCTACTGCCCTCCCTCTGCTAGCAAATGCACAGAACTTAGGACTTAGAACTAGAAAGCCCAAAATGGAATCTCAAGTGAGGTTTTTTATATTTTGCTGATCGTCTGGGCATCTACACCTGCTACGTAACCACAACAGCACAGCCCTCCAAAAACGTCACTAATACCAGGTGCAAATCATCAATCCCACTCTTACCAGTTGTTAACAGGCCAGTACAAGCTGCTCCAAAACTCCTCGGGGCAACACCAGTAATCAGTATGCTGCATGCCTCTACCGGGCGATGCCAGGCAGGAACCGCAGCAGGACAGCTCAGGCTGGTTCCAGGTCAGAGGGAATTAACCCCCACTGCGCACTTCCCTCTGCTGAAAGTGCCCTCTAGTGTGCAAAGCAAGTGCTGTCTTTGAAAACAAGAGCAATCCTGTACCCTCAGAGGAGTGCTTGAAGTTCCTGGACTTGGGAAGGATTGATTTCTGTTCCTAAAAGTGATAGAAATGCCATAAACAGGTACTATTTCACAGTCTTCAGAGGTTGTTTACGTTGCCGAATGTTTACATTCATGCAAAGCACTCAGGTATTTCTTTCAGACACCTGGTTGCATCTAAGAACCTGATAATGGTCCCTGTTCTTCAGGAGCTAGGGAGCTGTCTTGTCAATCTCATCCACCAGCTCAGTAACCCTGCTTTCCACTTCATGCTCCCCTCACTTTCAGACTCCTCTTCAACAGCTCATCTTAGCTTGTTAAGGTAAAAATTACAAATTTGTTACAAAATTCCAGTCCCCAGAATCTGGTTCTGCCCATGAAGCTTCCAAGAGGCTAGGAATTCAGGGCTCTTTTTCCTCCCTCAGCACTGAGCCTCATTTCTATGCTCTGGAGCTGGAAGAAGGCAGAAACTCAACTTTCAGGACTCTGGCTTCACGGATTAGACATGGACCTTCACAGATCTTCTTTTAAAGATTGCTGCCATACCATTTTGACTACTATAGCTTTGGAACGTATTTTGGAATCAGGAAGTGTGATGCCTCCATCTTTGTTCTTGCCCAAAATTGCTTGGTCTATCTGAAGTCCTTTGAGATGCTATATGAATTTAAAAAAATTTTTTTAATTTCTGTAAAAAAAGTACTATCCATATTTTGATAGGGATTGTACTGAATCTGTAGATTATTTTGAGTATGTGAACACGTAAAAATAATTCTTCCAAGCCATACACATAGGATGAGTTTCCATTTATTTGTATATTTTTAAATTTCTTTCAATGTTTTATAGCTTTCAGTGTACCAGTCTTTTTCACCTGCTTACTTTAACTTTATTCCTAATTATCCAATGAGTGAGTATTTTCCCAAAGGAAACAAAATCATCTCAAAGATATATCTACATTCCCATGTTTAATGCAGCATTATTTACAATAGCCAAGACAGGTGAAGCAACCTAAATGTCCACTGACAGATGAATGGATAAAGATGACATTTACATACAGTGTAATATTATTCATCATTAAAAAAGGAAATCATGGGGGCTCCTGGGTGGCTCAGTTGTTGAGCATCTGATTTTTAAAAATTTTTTTTAAATTTTTAGTGTTTTTTTATTTATTTTTGAGAGACAGAGAGAGCAGGGGAGGGTCAGAGAGAGAGGGAGACACAGAATCTGAAGCAGGCTCCAGGCTCTGAGCTAGATGTCAGCACAGAGCCTGATGCAGCTGAAGCTGGACGCTTAACCAACTGAGCCACCCAGGTGCCCCGCCCCTGACTCTTGATTTAAGCTCAGGTCATAATCCTAAGGTTGTGGGATTGAGCCCCACATCAGACTCTGTTGAACAGGGAGCCTGCTTGGGATTCTCTCTCTGCCTCTGCCTCCTCTCCCACTTTCTCTCTCTCTCTCTCTCTCTCTCTCTATCTCTCTCTCTCTCTCTGCCTGTCTGTCTCTCTCTCTTTATAAACATAATATAAACATAGGAGTGCCTGGGTGACTCATTCAATTAAGCGTCTGACTTCGGTTCAGGTCATTATCCATAGCTCATAGTTCAAGCCCCATGTTGGGCTCTGTGCTGACAGCTTCAGATTCTGTCTCCTTCTCTTTCCACCCCTTCCCCACTCGTGCTCTGTCTCTTTCTGTCTCAAAAATAAATATAACGTTGGAAAATTTAAACATAAAACAAAAATAAATAAAAATTACAAAGAAAATACTGCCATTTGTGAAAATATGGGTGAACCAGAGGACATTATGCTATGTGAAATGAGTCAGACACAGAAGGACAAATACTACATGATCCTACTTATATGAGAAATCTAAAATAGTCAAACTTCATGTAAGAAGCAGAGAATAAATGGTGGTTGCCAGGGGCTGGTAAGACAGGGAAATGGGGAAGTATTAGTCAGGTATAAAGTTTCAGTTATATGAGATAAAAAAGTCACAGAGATCTGTATAGCATCGTGCCTACAGTTAACAATGCCGTATTGTATACTTAACTATTTGCTAAAAGACTAGATCTTATGTTAACTATCGTTATCACAAAAATAAATAAATAAATACATACATAGAATAGGATGAAATTTTTAGAAGTGATGGACATTTCATGGCATTGATTTTAGTGATGGTTTCATGGATATAGACTTATCTCCAAAGATATTAGACTATATATATTAAATATGTTCAGCTTTTTATCATACCTCAATAAATTATTTATAAAAAAAGATTAATGTTACTATTGAGCTTAAAGAATAGAGTAGTCCCTCCTTATCTTCAGGGATACATTCCAAAACCCCCAGGGGATGCCTGAAAACAAGACAATACCAAGCCTTATATATCATGTTTCTCCTGCACATATCTATAAGAAAGTTTAATTTATAAGTAAGGCACAATAAGAGATTAACAACAATAATCAGTGCTAACATAGAACAATGATAACAATATATGACTTAAGAAGTTATGTGAATGTGTTCTCTCTCAAAATATCTTATTGTACTGTACACACCCTCCTCATGATGATGATGTGAGATGATAAAATGCCTACAAGATGCGATGAAGTCAGGCATAATGATGTAGCACTAGTCTACTACTGACCCTCTGACGATTTGTCAGAAGGAGGATCATGTGCTTCTGGACCACAGGTGACTTTGTCTAACTGAAACCACAGAAGCAAAACCACAGATAAGGGGAGACTACTCTACCTACAACTGCCACTAGGTAGCACCAGCAAGCCAAGAGTGTATGCAGGGGCAGGAAAAAAAGTGAAAGAAATAGAAGAGAAGAAAGGGAAGAATGGATAGAACCAACATTAGTTGAATATTTACTTATTCTTCATAGAAGCGCTCTAGGAGATGAGTATCAGCCTGACAAGGGAGAGAGAAATATGCCCTCTGATTTCACATTCTGATACATCCACACATTTCCTCATAATTTAACCTTCCAAGCCCTCAATGTCTCTATGTCCCTGAGAAAGAAATATCGGTAGGCATCAGACAAATGACAAGACATTAAAAATGAGGGCAGATGAAATTATCAACATACGTTTCTAAACACAAGTCACTGCTCTACTCTTCTACCACTGTATAAATTTCACCCGGTGCCTCCTTCCTCTCCTTCCTCTCACATTCATGTAAGTCAAGCTTGAAAATCAAGTATTATTTAGCACCCCTTCCCTTGTATAGTAAAGATGGTTGAAGCTCAAAGAATGAAGGTCCCCATAATCATATCACTAGTCAAGCAAAGATTCAAATCCAGATCCACCATTAAAGCCTTTTATCTTTAAATAAAACATGAAACTGGCAGATAGGGTCCCTGAATCATGACTAGAACTTTGCATGAGCTTTTATGGGGGGCAAAAGAAAGGAAAAAAAGCCTCTTTATTTCTGGGAAGGTGCCTCAGCCAATTTTTCATCCAAACTTTACATCCGCCTGATAGGAAATGAGTGTGGCAGGTCTACCCAGCAAGTCGGACACAGAGCTAAGGCAGAAATCCAGTTCTTCATGCTTCCTACAGAGAAGAGGCTAGCATTTTGGATGAAAGAAGAAGTGAGGTGGTACTTCAAGGCAGAAACAGTGACTCCAGGATGATACTAACACAATAATCATCATTTCTGTTTATCTGGTCCTTCCAAGGGTTGGGCACTCTGCTAAGACACTTAGAACCACCCTATGGGGTACTGTTGTTGGTCACCTAGCTTCATTTTCCCTCTTCTTTCTAGAATAACATGCATATTTTCCTTTGGGGAACTGCCTCTCCTATACTCTTTGCATGGTGGTTGATATGACTTTGACCTTATCCTCACCTCTTAGAAGTGACTCTTATGCCTATCATCCCTCCCCATTTGGCCCAGAGATTGTTCAGAGGGTAAGCACAAGCTAATTCAGGCTTTTGAGAAATAAGAAGACATTTGATGAGCACTTTTTGGAAAGAAGGTTCTTCTTTCTTCCAGGGGAACTACCAGAAGAGAAGCTCCCGACTTTGATAGTGGGATAGAAGGGTGTTAAACCTAGAACTGCCACAACCATTGTTCCTTCTCTGAGGCAAGACAACCTGAAGGCATAGCTCATAAAAGAAGGAAGACCAGGCAAGAAAACCCTGAAGAAATGAAACTAGAGGCCCGATGACATTCCAAGTATGTCACCAAACATTTGAGATCAGACCTACTTCAAGACTCCACAGATACACAAGCCAATACATTCCCCTTAAACTAGCTTGAGTTTTCTGTTCTTCACAATATTTAACTAATATGTAAAAGTACAAGTATTGTCTCTGTTTTAAACATAAGAAAATGAAGACTTAAAAAGTTGCCCAATGTCATACCATTTGGAAGAAAATTTGACCCAGAGCTCTCTGGCTGTGAAACCTATTAATCACAAATCCTAGACTTCACATATCAACATTCCAAAGGGAGGGAAATGTCTCTTCCAATCTGGTTTTAGCTAGGAGCCTGCTAAATTCTTTCTCTTCATCATCACACTTTCTATATCTCCTCATCTAAATGCACACTTGAAGAACTAAGATGTGACTAGGTTGACAATATAGGAGCAAATAGGATGGTTCTACTTGATTTCAGAGCTGACATACTATAATGACTCCCAGCCTAGGAATTGATCATATGTCTTCAATGATGATTTTTCAACTGTTCCCTTTACCTAGATGCAATCACTTCCAGATCTCTGGTGACATCACAGAAATATTTGTCTAGTCATTGACATTGCCAGGCAAAGCAGAGTCCAAGCAAAATATGTGACAAGGTGGCCTTGTAAACATACTGTTCATAGTACACTTGGCAAGAGGGTAACAGGTGGATCGCAAATAAGCCCGTAGCATCATTGGACCACCTAAGTGATGCCATTTTGGAACTTCTCTGTCCCCACTCAGATTCCACCTGGAAAAGATTCCCAAATGCTCCCAGGCTCAACTGTGCTCAGACTGTCCTTTGGCCACTCGATCAAACCTATGAAATCACCCAGGTGGAACATCAGGATTTAATTTAATAATTTTGAAACAAACAACAAAGAGCAACAACAACACACCACGGGAGGGAGAGATGGAGGAAGGGAAAATCATGCAAATACTTCCCAGTGACTTTCCAGTGAGATCCACCAGAAAGACTTTCCAGAAATGTCTTCTCACAAAGTAATACAACATGCATGCCTCTTGGAAGCTAAACTCTTTAGTCTCTGTAATGGAAATAGTCTCGCTATCTCAAACTTGTTATTCACACTACTTTTCTTTTTTGTTGTTGTTTTTCACAATTAATCTGACCTTTTCTATCATCCTTTAAACCTGTCTCCACCTCATGACCCATCCCACTATACATGGCCTCTGCAGTTAATGGAATTTGAAAGGTATACCCCAACAGCTGGGCTTTTGATGTGGGTTTTGTTACATGGTTTTTTCACTGACTATTCAAAATAATTTCAACTATTTTTTTCAATCATTACACTTGGTATTCTGTTTGTACTTGAGAAGAGGTCTCTTCAGACCGTGGCAAAACAAGATGAGTCTCTCTGCATTTTTCCACCACATTACAGCAAAGTAAGTCACAGGGAGGGAGAGGAGAAGTAAGAGCAGGAAACCCTGCAGAGGCACCATCAGAGGAAGACTGAAAAGTAAAACTCTAAGTGGCACCAACACAGTTAATGCCCAAAGGGAGGGAAATATTGCCTTTTGACAGGGATGGGGGAGGTTAGACATGGCTCTAGGGAGTAAGTCCAAAAGTCTTAATTCTCACATAAACTAATGCTCAATGAAGAATAGTTACCATAGCATATTAAATAGTACAACTGCTGAATTATGGACATCAGTTGACTTGAAGAACAACTTCTGTAAGGACACCTGGGTGATTCAGTCAGTTAAGCGTGAGATTCTTGATTCTGGCTCCAGTCATGATCTCACAGTTCGTGGGATTGAGCCCCACATCCGGGTCTGTGGTGACAGCATGGTGCCTGCTTTGGATTCGCTCTCTCCTCTCTCTCTGTCCCTCCCCACACTTCCATGCTGTCTCTTGCTCACTCTCACTCTCTCTCTCTCTCAAAATAAATAAACTTAAAAAAACAACTTTGGTAACAAACACTGGAAGTATGTTGTGTCTGCTGAATGAGCTTCGGGATGATTCTGACCTACTTACCCCTCTGTAGATCCCTACTCTGCTGAAGTAACAATTGACTAATGTTTTAGACCTGCTGCTGAGGTGTCTCCCTGGAGGTACACAAAGGAAACCATCAGGAGAAGTCACTGTGGCTGAGCCTCTAATTCCCTAGATGACCAATGAAGAGGTGGTCCTATGTAGGGAGACCTCACACAGGAGAGAAAGACAAGGATGGACACCTTCTTACCATAGTATTAATGTTGAGTATTAATCACAGTATTAATGCTGAATAGGCTTGGAAGTCACTTAGTTCAAAACCCTTACTTTCTAGTTGACCCAAAGGAAAAAGTTGCATGACTAAGGTCACAACTTAGTATATTAAAGACCAAGGAACAGAAAGAACCACTCTTTTCCCACCATGCTTTGCTTCTTTTCATCAGTTTTCACAAATTTTTATAAATCAGATTACAAGACTAAATTTCCTAAAACATAATCTTAAGGTTTATAAAAGAACTTGGGGTCAACTAATCCAACTTCCCTTGTTGGAATCTCTTCTATAACATAACTTTTAATTGCTGTCCTATTCGTGCTTGAATAATCTCAGTGGTGGTGAACTTATTATGCCCCAAAGCAAAATATTCTGTATACATAGAGTTTGTATCTGTTTTTTTACACAATTTATTTTTTTAACATATGCAATTATTTTCCATCATTTACAATACAGTAGTTACAATGATACTCCCAACAGAAAAGCAAAGTAAAAAAATCAAAACCCCCACTTCTATTTCATGTAATTAGACTTATACAGAAATTAGAAGGTTAGATACCAACTAGTTAATCACCTAATTTCACAGCTATCTGAAGTGGCAATTGTAATATAGCAGCTTATCTATGATACATTCAAGATACATGATATAATTTATTACTTGCCCATAAGCTAAAACACAGCCTGCTTAATACCTTTCCTTAAATTCCACCTCTATACTACAGTATACTTGAGGTCCATGCAAAAAAGTAGCTACT
>NC_043702.1:122125481-122207257 GCF_006229205.1 Suricata suricatta | reverse complement strand
TATAGGTCTTTTACATCCTTGGTTAGGTTTACTCCTAGGTATTTGATAGTTTTTCGTGCAATCGTGAATGGGATCAGTTTCTTGATTTCTCTTTCGGCTGCTTCATTTTTGGTGTATAGGAATGCAACTGATTTCTGTACATTGATTTTGTATCCTGCAACTTTACTGAATTCATTAATCAGTTCTAGAAGGCTTCTGGCGGGGTCAATTGGGTTTTCCATGTAGAGTATCCGGTCATCTGCAAAAAGTGAAAGTTTGACTTCTTCTTTGCCAATTCTGATGCCTTTTATTTCCTTTTGTTGTCTGATTGCTGATGCTAGGACTTCCAGCACTATGTTAAACAGCAGTGGTGAGAGTGGACACCCTTGTCGTGTTCCTGATCTCAGGGGGAAAGCTCTCAGCTTTTCCCCATTGAGGATAATATTGGCTGTGAGCTTTTCATAAACTGCTCTTATAATGTTAGGTAAGTTCCTTCTATTCCGACTTTCTCAAGAGTTTTTATTAAGAAAGGGTGCTGTATTCTGTCAAATGCTTTTTCTGCATCTATCGGCAGGGTCATATGGTTTTTTCTCTTCTTTTGTTAATGTGATGTAACATAACTTTTAATTGCTGTCCTATTCGTGCTGGAATAATCTCAGTGGCGGTGAACTTATTATGCCCCAAAGCAAAATATTCTGTATACAGAGAGTTTGTATCTGCTAAAAAATTTTTTTTTCCTTATACTGAAGAGAAATCTGGCTCCTTGCAACTTCCATGGGTGCTAGTTTTGTACTGGGATCACATAGGGCAAAGCAAAATCTTCTTATGCCACAGTCCCTTAGTTACTTGAAGATGTTTATGTCTCCCATTACTCTACTCTTCTCCAGACTGTATGTACACTCTAGTTCTTTCAACCACTGTACCTACCTGAGGGCTTCCAATCTCATCACACCAATTTGTCCAGGACACACTCCTGCATGGTACTTAGTGAACTAAACCCAGAGCTCCAAGTATAGTCTAACTACCACGGAAAGGAGATCATCTCCCTTATTCTGATCAACAGAGCAGCCCCTTAAGTCACATTTAGGTCAGTAATGTACAACTGCTCTTTCTACCTGCCCTCCAGTGTTTAACCCAAAAAGCGTAAAAATATTTAAATTTATAATCCACTAGACTAATATTCTATTTTCTTTGACAATATTCTAATTCTAGACCAACTAAATCCAGATAAGCATGGCAGAACTGGCAATCTATGGAGATCATAAGAAAGAAGTAGAAGGCAGTCAATAGCCAGTTAAGATAGACGCTCATCACTTTTGTGTGGTTTAAAAGCTGCTCCTATAAGGCAATTGATTAATAAAAAAAAAATTCTCAAATAAACTGTGAACGTCATGAAATTCAAGGACTGAAAGTGATGCTATCAGCTTCTGGGATTTATTAAAATACAAACAGACACCATCTCTAAGCATGACCCAGGCAGTGTGTATAAGAGGATGGATGTTGGCAGACTTCTCAGTATCCCTTCCAGCCAGTTTACAGATACTAAGTTTGTAAGCCACACTTCAAGATTTTGAAGTGATGCTGTAACATTAAACCAACAAAATGACAAAAGTTTACGAGGTAATGTGGATTGACTAATTCTTAGAATCAAGAATCTACCCTGAAAAAACATGAAAGCAGAACCTTCAGATGACAGATACAATGAAACTATCATTGTCCTGAAGTAGAAAGCTTCTCCAGGATTTAACCCTTCTCCCTTTAATGTTTTATTTATTTTTGAGAGAGAGAGAGAAAGAGAGAAAGAGAGAGAGAGTGAGAGAGAGAGAGAGAGCATGAGCAGGGGAGGGTCAGAGAGAGAGACACAGAATCCAAAAACGGGCTACAGCTGTCAGCACAGAGCCCAACGCAGGGCTCAAACCCACAAACCACGAGATCATGACCTGAGCCGAAGTCTGACGCTTAACTGACTGAGCCACCCAGGCACCCCAAGCCCTTCTTTTTTTAAATCACAATGGTCCCAAGCAAATGGTTACTGTTAAATTCTCTATAGCCAATCTTTAAATTACTGAAATGTCAACAGAAATGCTTTTCATGTGACAAGTGCATAGCATTGTGTCTAATAGTAAGATACTCTTAATGATGGTGGGAAAGACCAGCTCCAGCTCAGTGTGATTTTAAATGTTCACTTTGTAGGTGAAATAGATCAAAGAGGAACTCTAAAGCCATCAATTATTTTGGTTTCAAGAAAAAAAGAGAAGAAAAGTTTTCAATGTCTAGTATCGTGTTTTTAAATTTTATTTATTACTAGTGGGAGGTTCAGATAGTTTATTTCTGTCTTGTGAATTTCATTGTGTGTTCAAACAGTGTCATATCCACCTAAATTTACATTTAATGTATGCTTTATTTATGATCATAGTATGTGGAATGTGACCAGAGAGATGGCTGGATAGGGGAGAGATCCTTTTTGTTCAGTTTGGGATGACCCGGGAATTAACAGAAATATCATGCACTAAAAATAGCATGGAGGGGCGCCTGAGTGGCTCAGTCAGTTGAGTGTCGGGCTTTGGCTCAGGCAATGATCTCATGGTTCGTGGGTTAGAGCCCTGCATTGGGCTCTGGGCGGACAGCTAGCTCAGAGCCTGGAGCCTGCTTCAGATTCTGTGTCTCCCTCTCTCTCTGACCCTCCCCTGCTTGCGCTGTCTCTCTCTGTCTCTCAAAAATAAAAATAAAAATAGCACAGAAAAGTGCTCTAGAAAATTTCTGTGGTGAGTGAGGCTGTTCCATACTGCTTAGTTCACGTCTCACAGAATGTCTTCATGAAATGGAAAAATGGGTTTTTATATTGGTGAAAGTAAATCTGGATGGAAGAAAAGTGATACACTAAAGACTTTTGGAAACCAATATAAATTATTTGGGAGTTGGTTTTATAGCTCTTTCTCTCTGGGTAATATAAATGTACTCTAAAATACAGACTTCTGCCTCTACTTTCTATCACTCAAGAATGATCAATAAATACCCAAGGGTAAAAATATTCCCCCCACCCACAACACATACACTCAGGATCAGCAGGAGAAATTGCTTCTATTGTTTCTCTTTCTTACAAGCTGAAAAGGATGGCATGAGGCCTCTGCAAATTAACTCAAGTGTGCTGACAATCATGTTTCCTTGCTAACAATTTCCTAATAATAATAAAATGAATAAAACACTTAACCTGTTGCTTGGCCAAATGGCAAAACCCCCAAATACCAGTGCAGTGTGGATATCTGTGAATGAAAGAACGAATTTTCTTTCCCACCTGAGGGGGAAGGTGGGGGGAACAGAATTAAATTTAATTTGCTTTTTAGCAATAGTCAACGAAGTTTTTCTCTCTCATAAAAATCGCTGGTTCTCCAACTTTAAGGGGCATTGGAACCACTTGGAAAGCTAGCTAAAATGCACAATCCTGAGTCCCACAGGATTCTGACTGAGTGGGTTGAGAGAGATACCCTGAAAACTGTATATGAAACAAACACCGTAGGTGGTCCTTGGTCCACACTTTGAGACAACCCATTCTAGAAACCCCAACCACCTCCCACCGATACACACAGAATAGCTCCAAATAACCCATGTGAATGATGAAATAAATGTTCAGCATAAATAAGGATTATTTTCCCTTTTATTCTCCCCCTCACCCCTCCTCTTGGAGAAGTATTACTTCTCCTCCTCAACTTGAACCCTTTCTGCTTTCTCCTTTTTTTACTGTTTCCTTCCTCTGTCTTTACATTTTCAGCTAAGGCAGAAAAAGGGGAAAAAAAGAAAAGGTAGCAGAAGAAAAGGCTTTACTCGTCTTGACTTTCTGAGCACTGACTATCATATGCTGGTGGCCTTCTTAAATTCAAGAACTTTCCATGAGTCAGGTATAGATGATACAACTTCCTTATTTTACAGATCCACGACTTCTCTTTTCTTTTTCCATTACTGAACACTTCGGAATATACACAAGGGAATGACTAGAGAGGTAAAAGGAAAGGAAATTGAGTCTAATCTATTTTATTTATTATTTGTTAGTAGCTCAGAGACTCACCAGAAGAACAAAGGCTAGAGAACAAGAATACTAAAAATAAATTTGCTCACTCATTTTCCCATTTATTCTAACATCAACAACTATTCTATCTTTTTGCCAGAGCATGAATTAAAAATTAAATAAAGCATAGTTTCCATGGTGGAACAGTTGTTCCAGAAATAATTAAAAATCAAGAAATAAAGAAAATTAGATAAAAGATTGAAAAATATTTTCATAATATAACATCAACTTTGTTTCTAAAGCTTTGTTTCTAAAGCTAATGGATCTTTCTTCATTCAAAAAGGACATCTTTACTTAGGTCACTCAATCTTAGATTGACTCCTACCAAATAAATGAAGATGGGTTAGTGTACCTATTTTCCTTTCTGTAAATCCTTGGCTATTAAAACTTAGTGTCCCAAGATCCCAAGAGGCTCCAAGAACTTGGATGGAGGGAAAAAAATGCATCTTGATTTTCACTAACTTCTATCTGGTATTTAACATACTTTCTTTTATGAATGTCATAAATAAGCCACAGTAATACAAGCAGTATCTATGACTGCTAATAACAATCACAGATATTTTTCTTATTACATTACAGTCGTAAAAATATATTGAAATAGCATTTTCTTCATTGCTATATTAAACTATGATAGCTTGTAAACCAGTTGGCATATCCTATTTAATGTGTTAATAGAGGGACACCTGGGTGGCTTGTTAGTTAAGCGTCCAACTTCAGCTCAGGTCATGATCTCATGTTTCGTGGGTTTGAGCCCTGCATCAGGCTCCGTGCTGACACCTAGCTCAGAGCCTGGAGCCTGTCTTCGAATTCTGTGTCTCCTTCTCTCTCTGACCCTCTCCTGCTCATGCTCTCTTTCTCTCTCAAAAATAAATAAAAACATTAAAAAAATTTAATGTGTTAATATACATTAATCTATTATAATTGTTCAAATATATTGGTATCTGCACTTCAATATAATTGATTTCCTTATAATCTCATATACTTTGTTTCCTGTATATCAAATATGATTTTATTTCTCTTTCAATGTTTCTTTCTGAGAGAGAGAGAGAGAGCAAGAGCAAGCAGGGGAGAAGCAGAGAGAAAGGCAGACACAGAATCTAAAGCAGGCTCCAGGCTCAGAGCTGTCAGCACAGAGCCCAAAGTGAGGCTCAAACCCACGAACCATGAGACCATGACCTGAGTCAAAATCGATGCTCAACCAACTAAGCCAGCCAAGTGCCCTGTCAACTATTATTTTAAAAAGAGGCCCATAGAATAAGAAAGGTAATAACTCCAATAAATTCTCAATACCCTAATTCTTTGTCAAATTAAATAATCCTTAAACACCATATACTAGCTTAGGTCTCCATATGAATATGTTCAGTTACCACAATTTAATAAGCCTTTGGATTTTGAATGATCATGAAAGTAAAAGACATTTACCCAAAGGATGTCTCTGCAGGTTATGCCCATTTCTTTACTCATCATCCTTTATAAGGAAACCCATTAATTCCTCTTCAGAATTCAATGCCACAAAAATATACTCCTAATAGATTTTTAGGATTCTCTTTATCAAATAATAAGAACTAAGTTTCCATTTGTGTGTTCTTAGTTGTTGGTTTGCTAAGGCTGCCAGGAGGTTCAGAGCTAAATGTAGAATCAGATATTAATGACAATATCATCCCAGTTTTGGTATAAAACTGCCTCCCTTCCCTTAAAATAGTTTCTGTTATATTGTTTTAGCTACCTTGTGCTATAGGGTTTTTTTAAATGACAAGTAGATATAAAACATTTTTTGAAGTAGGAAGAGTGGGAATTATGAACTTGTTATTCTGAATGGCTTTGAAGAATACTAAAGTCTTTTCATTTAGATATCTTCCGAGTTTTCTCCTATCCTGGAGATAGGAAGATCTTTAATAGGATCTTTATTTCCCCCATCCAACTTCTAGAAGCTTTCTGAGTCAATAGTATTCATGAGCCCTACAACTGTAATCAACTACCAGAAATGAAGGAGCTTCTGCACCGGATGTTATAAGCTGTTATGGGGGCCCAGGAAGACCATGCCCACCACAGAAAGATTCCATCAGCCTTAATAGACATAAGCTGCTCCATGACATCCCAGTGATTCAGTTCTCCCAAGCATTAATGAGCAGTTATGCAAATATTCATGAACCGCAGAGGGACTTTGCCTTTTAAGGAGTTACTCACCAAACCAGCATCTGATTTTATTAATCAATGCAATTGCCACCCACCCACCACACTATTTCTCCCTCTTCCATCCTCATGCCCATTCCCCCACAATCCAGGTTCACTCACCTCATGAACTTCCCAAAGGCTTCCCAAGGCTTCCCAAAGTCTTCCAGGAAAATCAAAGGAATAAAAGTTTTGAGAGAGAAGAGTGAACCCATGTAGGTCACTTTAAATCAGGAATGAGACTCCTTGAAACTTTACTCTGAATGAAGCACCCGTTGTCTCCACCCACTAAATGTTGATTTTGGCCTGACTCACTACTATTGAGAGGAAGTAATGAGTTTTCTTATGAAGTTTCTGATAAAGAATAAGGAGAGCTAAGTGGTCTAATTTCAGTTCTGCCTTTGACCTTCTGAAGACCCTAGGAATATTTTACCCATTGGTTTTTCAACAGGTGCTAAATGATTGAGTTACTCCTTAGAAAGTACTCTGATCTCTTGAGAGGAAAAACTGTAACCACAACTTACACAAGGGCTTAACTTCTGCTAGCAAAGGATAAGAATGGTTTTCTGCTTAGGGAATAATGGTCAAATGAAAAGAAGGAGGAGGAGGAGGAGAAGGAAGAGAAGGCAAAATGAAACAAGCCAAAATGCTGAGTCGGCGGCTTTAATTTCAAAATTGACCTTGCACATTGTCCTTTGCCAAAGTCTGTTTAATCATAATCATAGTTTAAATTATGCTTGAATCATAATTTCACGATAAAAATGCCATCCTTGAATAATGGACAGATGCTTCTCAGGAAATCAGAACACTAAAAAGAGCATTAAATCATTCAATAAAAAGACAGCAAATAACTGCTGTGTGTCAGGCCCTAAAATAGAAATCGGGTGTATGTTAATAAATTAAACAAACATGGGCAGCTTTTTGGTCTTTTTCAGAGTTAAATACACATCCACCCTTTGACTCAACAACTCATCTCTAGGTACTTGCCCATAAGAAATGAATACATATGTACGTTAAAATACAGTAAAATCTTGGATTGCAAGTAACTTATTCTGTGAGTGTTCTGCAAAACAAGCAAAGATTTTTAATACATTTTAACTTGATAAGCAAACAATGTCTTGCAATATGAGTCGTATGCGATGCTGAATATCACATAATTACACTGACTGCCAATGGTTCTTGAAATTCACTTTGATATATAAGTGCTTTGAATTATAAGCATGTTTCTGGAATGAATTATGCTCACAAACCGAGGTTTTACTTGTAAAAGAATGTTCATTACATGTATGTCAGCTACACTTCAATAATAAAAAGTTTTTTAAAAAAAAAATGTTCTTAACAGCCTTACCCGTAGCCAAAACTGGAAATAACCCAAATATCAGCAACAAGAAAATGGATGAACAACTTTTTAGTGTATTCATGCAGTGGAACGCTACTCAGCAATAAAAATTAGTAAGTTTCTGATAGCTACAAAAGCATGAATGAATCTCACAGGCATTATGTCGAAAGAAAGAATTCAAGAACAGGAAAAACTAATGTACTGTAGCACACGTCAGCAAGTGGTTGCCTCTGGTGAGGAATTAATCGGAGGAGTGTGAGGGAACTTTCCATATCTCATTATGAGTGGTCATGACATGGGCATACGTATTGTCAAAACTCATCAAACTGAACACTTAAAATACGTCCTCCTTGTGTAAATTCTACCATAATTTTTTTTTTTGAGGCATAATTTTATTTATGGCCGAGCTAAACCTGATGCCCTGATCTTAAGGAGAAAAGTGCAGAGAATGGCCCTGAACAAAGGGGGCAGTGAGATTATATGGACAAAATATGTCATTATTTAGTTAACCAATTACATTCACAGCATTCCATAGTAGCCAATTACATCGTAATACACAGATGCTAGTTTTGGTGGAAACCTATCAATTCAATTCTTTGTTCCTTTAAAATGACCAATCATAATTAGATACCTAAGATACTGCAGGGCAGTGACTAGGTGACTTTCACCTGCTGACCTTGCCTTTGACCAGGTCTTAGTAAGAGGGTGTGGGGGAGAGTTTTGCAACCTATGTTATCTATATAGCAGCAGGCGTTGTTACAAAAGCGAGATGAGGTGGTTAGTAATTAAGCTGAACTTTTATACAGAAGCTTTCTGATATCTTATAAGCTGACCTATTACATTCCATAAGTTTGTAATGCCCAAGTTTTCAATATCACCCCAAAACCAGAAACCGCCAGGGAGACCGAGTCACGCACGTAAAAGCAAATTTATTATTACGGCTTAGGCTCGCCGGGCCTAAGTTCGGTCTCACAGCCTTCACCAACGCAGTGGATCCGTGCTGAGAGCCTACCATAATTGTTAAAATAATCTATAAATAATTATTTCTTCTAGATCATCTGTTTATCTCAAAAGAGAGAGAGAAAAGAAAAAAGGACAAGCACAGTCCTTGTGGATTATAGTTCTTGCAGGGCAGTAACAGCAAATAACGGAGGGTCCAATTAGTGTGGTTGCAGAAGGCCCTTCTGAGAAGATAGGTCTTCTATCTTCTAAGAGTCAAATGGTGAAAAGAAACATCCATGTAAGGAACTCACAAGTAAAGAGAAGCATTTGGAGAAGAAACGGCGTGTGCAAAGACCCTGAGGTAAGAGAGTGTGGTGGTTCCAGGAACTGACGGGCTGAGTGGCCGGAACGTAGTAGGTGACGGGAAGCTCACATGAGAAGAGGCTGGAGGGGCGGGCAGAGGTCAGACAACATAGGTCAGAAAGGCCATGGTTAAGAGTTTGGATTTTATCTTTAGAACAACAGGAAGGTACTGAAGGGTTTAACACGAGAAAGTAATGTGATCTAATTTATGTTTTTTTAAAGATGAATTTGGCTTCTGGGGATAGAACCGGAGGGACACGTGAGCTGGGTGAACCAGATTCTCCCTTAAAAGCCATTATTAAATCCTTGCAGATTGAATTTAGTTTTTTAAGTGTATAAAGTAATTTTACTCTATCATATCAATCTTTTGGGCACTAAGTGGCAAGTGTAAAAGAAGACTCATTCTCTACTCAATGAAATGGGTTTGCCTTTTTCTGATTATTTCATTCTTCAACCTGAAAGTACTCAAATATTCTTGCCTACAAAACGGAGCTCATTTATTAAGAAATTCAGCCTTGGGGCACCTGAGGGGCTTAGTCTGGTAAGTGCTGAGACTCTTGATTTCAGGCTCAGATCATGATTTCAGTTTGTGGATTGAGATCAGTGGCAGTCCCTGTGCTGATAGGGCTGAGCCTGCTGGGGATTCTCTCCTCCTCTCTCTGCCCCTCCCTGCTCACTCGCTAGCTCCCTCTCTCTCTCATAAATAAATAAATAAAAATTATGAAATGAAGCCTCTTCTGTGGAGACTGAAACTTCACCAAGGACCCACACAGAGCAAAGATAAAGGAAGAAGTTATCCCAATCAGCCAGCGCACTGAGTCAATTCCGAATTAATGGGTCTGAGTGTGAGGGGAGGGTTGCATACAGACCTCAAAGCCACATTAGCCCTCAGGCCTTCTGCAGCTATCTTACAGACAAATGCTTAGCTTAGCAGAAAAGAGAAAAAGCAGTCTTCTTTCTGTCTTCTCCCCCAGACCTTGTCTCCCAACCTCACAAAGGAGGCAGCTCAGCCCGCAAAGCTAACTTGGAAAATTCTCATCAGATCGGCAGCTGAGGAGCTCCCAGAGACAGGATTACTTTATGCACCAAGAACTCTGCAAACATCCTGAAGTGGTCTGATTTTGCACAACTTGCAACAATGAATAAGATTCCACCCCCGTGGGGTTGCCTGATTAAACAAAAAGTAAAAGTTGACAAACAAAGGGAAAGAGTGACATGCTCGAACAGCTTATATCTGCAGTGGAAATCAATGCTCAGCAAACGTGCGATGGGGAAATACTACCTCGCAGAGATCAAAAGAAGAAGCTCCAACTGGTTCGTTTGTTTTTGGCCTGTCAGCTAAAGTAGATGCCTTCTCACCCAGAAATCTGCAGAAGAGGGATACCCACAGTGACCCCTGCCCCCTCCTCCCACTCGGAGAGAAAACTTTTACTTGAGAAACACAAATTTCCCCAATCTCTTTAAAGTGCTAAGTTGCTTTAAGAACAGGTGAAAAAGAACCAGAATGGGGTCTAATCAAGTCATAAGCTGAAAACTAAAAAACAGACATATCACAAAGAATGAGCTCTAATATAGACACACTGGAACCTGATTCTCATGCCTCTGGCCAGGAGCTGCCAACCAGGGGCGCCTGGGTGACTCAGTCAGTCGGGTGTTTGACTCTTGATTTTGGACTCAGATCAGGATCTCACAGTTCCCGAGACTGAGCCCCATGTTGGGCTCCACAAGCTGGAAGCTTGGAGACTGCTTGGGACCCTCGGCGCCCCACCCCGCCCTGCTGCAGTGCACTTGCCCACATGTCCCTCTCTATCTCATGTGCGTGCATGCTCCATCTCAAAATAAATAAACTTAGAAAAAAAAAAAAGAAGAAGCCACCAACCCAGGACCTTAATTAATTCCTTCAACTGTCCAAGAGTTCTTCACTCAACATGAATTAAGCCCTAGCCACAGTATATGCCATTCTTTTACTCCAAAAGCCAACTCCTGGTTTATTTATTCTCAAGATCTGTAATCTCTCCTCCCTCTCCCTCTCTTTCTCTCCAAATATATATATTTTATTTGAGCTTAAATATTGTACTAAAGTAAAGGATCTGAAATTTAACAAGTGGTTCCAACAGACTCTTGGAAGAGTATTATGGCTTTTCTTAATTAACCATGAAGTTAAAAGTGAGTATAGTTCAAGTATTGAATTCCATATTACCTAAAGGAGAAAATATACATGAAGGACTGCTTGTTTAGCTTCAGAACCTAAGCATCCCCACATTATTCCAAAGTGAAAATAAGGTCGTATTTCAAAAGTTACTAGAACAGCCAAACATTCAAGATGCCTTAACAGCTATCAGAAAAGGTGAAGCAGGCCAATGTTGGAGAAGCTCATTAAGAGGACATGCATGACCACTAGCTGACCCTCCGGAGAGACCCAGTTCATTGGAGGCTCCTCACCACTCCCCAGTCCAAAGTGGCCTGCCTCTTTCTTTGGTCTCTCCTCTTACTCTCTGCGTACAGAGGCCAGCTAATGAATCAATAGCCAACATTTTATTTAAGAAATCTTAAATGAAGAACACCACCTAAGTTCTGGTTTTCATGGAATCTTGGGGGTCTCTGAAAGTATTGCTGAATTAGTGGCACGAGGAGGTGAGGAGTGCCACAGCCCACACTTGGGGGTCCCTTCAGTTCTGACTATAACCCTCAATCCCTGTAACATGTCCATGGCTGTGGTCTCTTCCTTCTCAGCCTGGCCAGGTGGTGAAGCAGACTCTGGGAACTATCTGATGACCGCACAGGGAAAGTGAGTCAAGAAGAAGCCAGCACAGTAGAAAGCAGAGGACCCTTCTGGGCTGCAGGACTCCACTGGGCTGTTAAATCAATACTAACCAAGAAGTCTGCCCTGCCTCTGAGCTTTCAGAGAAGTGAAAGAATTCCAAGCCTTATCTTCAAGGCATATTTGAGTCTGGGAGTTTTTCTACTTGCTGGCAAAACCATCTTGACACAGGAAGTCAGCATTAAGCAGAAAATGTCTTTCAGGTTTCTCCCATGTGCCAGGCACAACACAAGGCACTGGGTCCACAGTGGTGAAAAGAAAGAGAAGTCTCCCTTATGGAGTGCACAGCCCAGTGGGGAAGACACACACGAAATAAGTGAACACAAATAATTAAGAAATCTCTAGTGTGCAAACACTGGAGACTGTTGGAATTTATAACTAGGAGACCTAATAGAGTCTGGGGGATCAGAGAAGACCTTCCTGAAGAAAGTGGTATTTAAGCTGAGTATCGAATGAAGGTTACGTAAGCCAAAAGTGTGTATGTAAATGTGTGGTGAGGAGGAGGGAAAAAGCGGGGAGGAATGGTTGGTAGTTTCCAGGCAAAGGGACAGCCTGGACATAATAGGAGACTATCTGTTATCTGCTGTATTTGAGGAACTGAAAACACCAGGTAATGCTGGAGCAGAGCAAGCAGGAAGTTCAAGTGGGGCTGGAGGGTTAACAGAGTCAGTGCATCTACCCAGGTAGAGGACAGATCAGTATGGGTAAACTGTGTTAAGAATCTGAGGCTAAACTAAGTCAATGAAAACCCATAGTAAAGGAGAAAGGGGCACAATTATGTGATTTAAAAAAGAATATTCCAATATCAGGGTGACAAATGAGTTATTGGAGTTCAAGAGTGTGGCCAGAAGAGCAGGTGGAAAAGGATGAGCATGGGAAGATATCTGAGGGGACAGAGAGCATTTTAGTGGTAGACCTACTAATGGGCTGGACATAGGGGTAAAGGAGAAGTGAAATCAGAAAGGACCTCAAGATATCTGGCCTACACAGAGGGGTGGAGGGCAATGCCATTTTCTGAAATTCAGGACAAGGAAAGTAGAATTGGTAGTAGGGAGGTGGAGTGGGACCATGAGTTTAGTTTGAGGAATGTTCATTTGCAGGTACATGAGAGAGAGCAAAGTGTACTCTCTCTGTAGAAAAAATACATTGATCAGATTTAAGTGGGCTCAGAAATCTTGGGACCTTATTTACAACACTGAATTGAGGCACTTGAGATAGTTATACACACAGCTGAGGGCTTAAGACCATCACACACACCTGTGGTTTTCCAGCTGGGTGAACTACCCTAAACTCCCACTTGAGTGTGGGGACCCATATAATATTGCATTTTTCTTCTCTTTCCTGAAGCCCATAAAATGACCACAATACAGGACTCTGTGCTGTTCATATTACTAGAGATGATCTTTGATGAGGTCATAAAAATAAAACTGAACCAAAAAAGGCTTCTATTCCACTGCCTGAGCTCTTCATGCTCAATACAGGTTCTCTCTCTCCATTAAGGTCACATCTTCTTGGCAAACATTGTTTATTCCATTCCCAAGGGGCACTGTGGGCCATCTCAGCATGTGATCCTGATTGGCTCTCATAGTCAGGTGCACATAGAGGACTTTGTTCACTGGCACAATTAAGTAACATGTCTATACTCTCACCCAGGGAGAACCTATTTCATCTATATTTGCTGCTATATCTATATTTGATAACTATTAACCACTATATGCAAGGTACAAGTACAAGCAAATGTCCTGAGTTATGTTTTCCTTGAGAAGAAAAAGATTGAAAACAACCATACACCATGTTGAATTATTACAGATTCCTCTAACCAAGTCATCTAAAGGAGTGTCCTTTATTTATGGTATACAAAATTTAGAATTTAATTGGATTTTTAATGCATAGTCATGGTAGGGAGGGAGAGCATTTCTGGGTTTTGTGTTTTTCTTGCCTCCTTTGCCCCCACCCTTAGGGTTAGCTAAGGAAGAGCTGGCAGCAAAGGAGGAGAAATCTATCAAACGAAAAACAAACAAAAACCTGTTTCTGTCCAGTGGTTATAACCACAGCATGATAAGACAGGAAAGGCTGTCTAACTATCTGATTGATTTCTCCAATAATCCTCACTCCTTTCCTCTTTTTGCATAACCTCTTGCAATTACGGTAAAACAGCATCAGGACATGTTGAGATGAATCATTCATCCCCTGAAATGTCTGTTTAGGAGTTAACAGACGTTACCAAAAGCAACTCTGGTCTAAGGCTCATCTACTTATAGCCTTTGTTCGTTATGAAAATTCTGAAACCTCAACCAAAGCCGTCTTCAGATCAGACCACAGCACTCTGCCAGGAAGTGTGCTTTCTTTCACAGGACAGAGCTCATACAAAAGTAATTTTCTTCTGGAAAGAAAGGGTTTTTGGTGTCTTGCAATGAGACCTCAGACAGGTAAAGCTAAGAGAACGAAAGGTCAGGAGCTGGATGGCTGGTTTTAACAACTGGCTCACCCTAACATTAGACAAGCAGAGGCCAGTTGCCTGCAGTGAAGGGGCCAGGATGCGAGGCATAAGCCCATCACTGGAAGAATGTCATGTAGATTGGGAAAGTGGCTGGGGAAGGGGGCAAAGCCAGAGCCCTCTCTTTGCAGTTTTCATTCAGTACGTTGTGCCATGGTCCCTTTGCTCAGCACCCCTCCACAGGCACGCATGCTTGTTCCTACAGACTCCCCTAGGGAACAAGCATTTCACCTGTGAGGGGTCTGGGTGGCTCTGAGTCGGGTCAGCCAGCAAGGTCCTCTTGTATTCCTTCTCCTTATGCAACATATCAAGTTGCAGCAGTGGAGAGAGGATGCACATATTGCATATGCTGTGGATACCTTAATTAATAAGGGGACTTATCCATGTGAATGCTACAAAAAAATGCCTTCCCTCTGCACAGTGAAGACATAAGCCATGGCGCAGGACCAAGGAGCACTCTCTTTGAAGTCTGTCGAAACAGTGCTTCCCACTCTCTCTCTCTGCCCATCGCTGGGTGTGCCCTCTTTGTAAGTACCACCCAGAGCAGGGAAGACGTAAGGGTGGCTACCTCCAAAAGGATAAATAGCTTTTTAGTTTTGTTTCTTCTCAGTGATTCAAAACTATAGGTTTGTTGAGAAGGGGGTGTCACAGCTACGGACTGCAACAAGATAGATCCTAAAAGGATGCATAGACCCCATCTGTTAACTGTCACAGGGCTGATCTGTTCATGTCTCAGGGCTGATCTGGAACTTTCATCTTTATTGTTTAAAAATTTTTAATGTTTATTTATTTTTGAGAGACAGAGACAGAGTGCAAGTAGGGGAGGTGCAGAGAAAGAAGGAGGCACAGGAGCTGAAGCAGGATATGGGCTTTCAGCCATCAGCACAGAGCCCAACACGGGGCTTGAACCCATGCCCTGAACCGAAGTCAGACACTTAACCAACGGAGCCACCCAGGTGCCCCTGGAACTTGCACTTTTATATACAGCCTGTCTTACCAAGTTGACTACAAACTTGAAGCATCCAGCACAGTGCTGACTGTGCTAATAAAGGGCTTTGGTAACACTTAGAAATAAATGTCACTATGAGAAAGATATTTAGAGATTATCAAATTCAGTCATCTCCTTTAACAAATAAAACGTAAAAGTGAAATGTTTTGCCCATGTCACAGGGTGAACCATAGCTTAATCTTAAGCTTCACTGCCCCACCCACTTTACCAATCCATGTCTTTATTCTAAACTGATGAATGACTGGGGCATCTGGGCGGTTCAGTCAGTTAAGCATCTGACTTCTGCTCAGATCATGATCTCCTGGTTTGTGAGTTCAAGTCCCACATCAGGCTCTGTATTGCATGTGGGATATTCTCCCTCTCTCTGTCTCTGTCTCTGTCTCTCTATTTCTCCACTCCTGTCCCAATTGTTCTTTCTCTCTCAAAATAAATAAACTTTTAAAAAATTATAAGCTTTTGAATGAATTGATTCCTTCTCTACCCTTGTACTTCATTACTAAGAACAGCCAATCAGAATGCCATATTTGTAAGGGGAAACTATTTGGCCATCAATTTCGAATACATCTGCGAAAGAACAAGGGCCATCATCCTGAATCATCAGCACGGTTTAAAGAAAGGGGAGTAGATGAGGGGCCTACTTCCTATTACTCTCCTCATCCATCACTTCACATTCAACACTGAATTCCTTGCTATCTTGAAAAGATGCTAGCAACTCTGCTACCTCAGGTCCTTTGCACCACCTGTCACCTCAGCTTGGCAAAAAAAAAAGCCCTAAAACCTGCCTGGTTCACCTGCTTACTCTCCCCAAGTCTCTACCCAAATGTCATTTTTTCAATGAGACTTACTCTCACCACCCGATATAATACTATGAACTCCTTCCACCTCATATTCTCATAACTAACTCTCCTACCTTGAACTATACCTCCTTTGCCCTTTTGTCTTTTTGTCTACCCTGACCTATATCTCCCCTTATCACCTATATACTTACTCATTTATCTCTTTATAATTTGTCTCCATTAGCCGCAAAAGCTCCATGAGGATAGAAGTTTTCTTTGTCTGTTCACCAATGTATCTCAAGTCCCTAGAATGGTGCTTTCACCTACATACTGAATAAATGAGTGAATGTGTTCAGATACCCTCTCAATTCCAGAGCATTATGGAACCATCTCTGCATATGGCTTTAAATGAAAAAAGACAAATCCAAAAGGGACTTGACTATTAAAGTAGAAGTTCAGGTCTTAGGATCCCATTTTCCCTCTCCTTCCCCCACATAGGTCTCCTATGCCTCTCTTCAGGTCAGTAGCTGTATAGCTGTATAGCTGACCTGTATAGCTGTATAGGAAGTGATTTTCACTTTCCTAAAAAAATGAAATAAGTATGTAGATTCCATTCAAACATAGAACTGGGAAGGAATGGGAAAACGAGGCTACAAACTCTTACCTATCCTTCCCAAGCAAGGACAAATTCTCTTCTTTTGACAATCATTGAGCTCTATCCCTGTGCCAGGAACTCAGAACATACTGGTAAAGACAGAAAAGAACCCTGATCTCTTAGAGATTAAATCCTAGTGTAATGAAGTGTCCTAATCCTCATTCCTTACCAACATCTGTACCTAGACCCCCAATTATTGGAATTTATTTCCCTGATGAGGAGAGAAGAAAAACCCAAGTATTTGATGTTATACTCATTCCTTAGAACCCTGCTGCTCAAGTATGGACCCCCAACTAGTAGTATCAGCTCACCTGAGAGCTTATTAGAAATGCAGACTCCCAGACTCTGTCGCGGCCTACTGAAACAGAAACTGCATTTTAATAAGATCCTCAGGAAATTCTTATGCACAGAAATGTTTGAGATACATTTGCTTGGGAACCCTCTACTGAATACAAGCCCATTAGTATCATATAAACTGTGGGCAAGGGAAATGTGAGAAGTAGAAGGGAGAGAATTCAGTTCATTTTTCCTTTTGCTAATGAACAAAGAATATTATTTGATGCCATGGATGATAATAGAAATTATAGCAAAAGATTCTAAACTAATATCCTTGATCATTTAAAAATTCACAGAACACTGGGGTACTTGGGTGGCTCAGTCAGTTAAGCATCCGACTTTGGCTCAGCTCGTGATCTCATGATTCATGAGTTTGAGCCCTGCATAGGCTCCCTGCTGTCAGCACAGAGTCTGCCTCAGATAGTCTGTCCCCCCTCTGCACCTCCCCTGCTTGTGCTGTCTCTCGCTATCTCTCTCGCTCTCTCAAAAATAAACATTTAAAACAATTTTTGAATTAAAAAAATGCATAATGCAAGGCTGACCTGAAATAAACATACAGTAATCATTTGCTAATGCTTTGTGCAGTTATACACTTTTAAGAGGCTGTATTTAAAAGTATTAAGTAAGTATATTTAAGAGCATAGACTCTGAAGTCAGACTTCCTGATGTCTAAGCTGTCACTATTACCATTAGTTGTGTTTCCTGGGCCAATCTTCTTGGCCTCTCAAGTTTTAGTTTCCTCTTGTTAAAATAGAAATACTATTACTACTTACCTCATGAGTTTATTCCAGGGACTAAATGGGTAATATCTGTAATAAGCATACAGCATACATACAAACTATCTTTTGTAATATGAGAAACTTCTAGAGATCTAATATCCACATGGTAACTATACTTAATGATATATACTTGGGATTTGCTAAGAATAGAACTAAAGTGTCCTCAGCACAAAAAAGTAAAAACTTAAAAATTAAAAAAAGAATAATGACCAATAAATGTTAACTAATATAATTATTGTTATTTGATTCAACATTTAATTTATTCAATAACTATTTTAGTAATAGAATACAATAATAGAGAAAATCAGGATAGAGGATGAGGAGCCTACCTAAATAAGCTGGTCAAACAAGACCGAAGGGAGAACACAGCCAATCACACAACAAGTGTTAGAGACAGAAGCAGTTCAAAATTGGTACTTTTCATGCAGGGCTTCAAAGCCCAGAAAAAAGCATTGGATTTTATTTATAATCAACAGAAAGCTACTGAATCATTTTTAGACCAGAAAGTGAATTAAACACAAATGTTTGTTGGGGCTTCACGGGGGGCAAAGGTCTAGGAAAAGTCACCGGGACATGCAAAGATGAATCAGACATGGTATCAGCTTCTAAGAAATTGTTATTCTAATAATCTGACTTGAGATGTTACGCCAAAGTGGAAAATCCTCCTCCTAAGTCTTCCTGCCCTTCATTTTGTTCCCTGGGCCCCTCCTCACTGACTCCATGGCCCAGTTCGCATGTCAGCTCCTTGGTGGAACTGGTCTGACATCTGTCCCCTGTGTTCCTGCCCCTGGTCTGACCTGTCTGGACATACCTGGGGATACACAGAGCCTCTAGCTCATGTGACTATAATTCGCGGTAACCCTCACTACACTTATTTAAGACTAAATCCACCCTTTCTATCTCTGCAGTCTCACCAAAGATAAAGCTATAATGCTGGCATGGTGGCACATTAGAGGTACTCAGTAAATGTTATTTGGAATGAGAAAAATAATTAAATATTTGTTTACCATTTACTTCATTACAGCAAAAAATGTGTGCCAAATTCAGCGTCTGCATTTCAATGACAAAGTAGAGACCCTGAGGCTGGGGGTTTTCTTGAGGAAAGTTATCTCTTTTAGTGACAACCCCTTGTAAGAGAAATATCTCCATCTGAAATGCATTTTACTAACAAGGAGAGAGGTATTTTACTCACTTTATATAATTTTTTTTTAACTTCAGCCCCTGATTATTACCATAGAAACCACAGAGGAATGTATCTACCCATAGTGTTTTGGGTCTATTTTTCTTAGCTTTCCTCCGCACAGCCTTTTGTGGTGCTTCTCATCTTACAGAAGGGGAAACTAAGCACAGGAAGAGCAGACCCATGATGAGTCAGTGATCAGACAAGCTCTTCCTGTGAGCGGGGAGCTCTGGAGGTGTCTCTGTGGCAGCCACACTCATCCCTGACATCGCCTCACCTTCTACACTTCGGTCTCTCTTGTGTATCCTCCATCTCTTCCCTTGTCCTGTGAGTCTGGGTCTGTGCCCTTGGCCAACCCCAGAAAATCCAGCCACCCCTACTCCAGACCCCTTACCTGGACAAAACCTCTATACTGGCTGGCTCGCTTATTCTCCCTTAGAGCTACTCACCTCTTCCCATGTCCATTCTCTCTCTGCCACCACTTCCCCTACCTTGTCCCAGATACTAATTGATTCTTCCAGCCCTGCCTCCCTTATCCTTGAAGTCCTATTCTTTGAAACAAATATAGAACTTCAAGATGACAATGGTTCATCCAATCCCACCCATTAATTTACCTTCCAAAGTATTGGTAACTAACTTGCTCAACCAGTCTGTGCTAACAGAAGGTTAAAGGAAAGGAAGAAAGGCCAACATGGAGAGGAAACAAAATTAAGTACCCTTTCAACATGCAGGACAACTTACCTGCTGGGCTTGCTCACGACCACCATGCTAACATGCCCCAACACAAGTTAGAAGTCATCTCTACCAAAACTGTTCTTGGACCCAAGAACAGGAAAGAAGAAATCCCCTTACTGATAAATCTGTTACATGAACATAGATTCTTGCTGGAAAGGATCCAAAGGTGGGAAGTACCCAACACTTCTAGAAGATCAGAAGCTTAAGCTTAAGTGGCATCTTTTAGGGAAAAGGATACAAAATCACAAACACGAAATTAGGTACTAAAGTGAACATTCCTTTAGAATAAGAAATCATAACAAATGGCACATCTTTTAAAAGCTGATAAATATCAGAGGTGCCTGGGTGGCTCAGTTGGTTAAGCATCCGACTCTTGATCTCAGTTCAGGTCTTAAGCTCAGTCAGGATTGTGAGTTCAAGCCTCGCATTGAGAGCCACACTAGATGTGGAGCCTATTTAGCTGATAAATACCACAAAATTCAAGGCATCCCAGGGCCAGAGCACTGATGACCCCTGAAGTCGTTTCACCACAGTTTGGTAACAATGACTTTAATCCTGGAGTTCTTTTTCTTTCTTCATTCCATGCCTGCATTTTTTTTTGAAAGGTTGTCTGTCTCCCTCTCCCCCATTTCCTCACTACTAAATTACTCCTTAATCATAGGCACTCAGTTTTAGTCCATGCCACTCCACTGAAACTAGCTTCTCAAATGTCCCCAGTGGCTCCCAGTCACCAAGTCAGATGGCTTTTGTTCAGCTTTCATGCTCCCAGTCTCTCATTAGCCAAAACACTCACAACTACGCCTACACTCTCAGAATTCTATCCGCCTTGGCAGGCAAGAGGCTGTATTTTCACAATTTCCCTACCACACATACTCATCTTTATCTTTCACTGGTTTTACTTCCTTCTTCCTTCTGCTAAATTGGGTACAACCCAAGGCTCAATCCTTGGCCTTTGCTTTTATCAGTCCATGTGTTTCTCTATCACCTCTCAGAGCTTTAAAAATAAGAATAACACCCAAATCTGTAACTGTGACCTTGACATCTCCCCTGGGTGTCAGTCCTGTCAATGGGACACCTTTACACAAAAGTCCCCCAGACCTCAAATTCAGCATGCTAAAAGTCAAACTCATTCCATGCATCCCAAAACTAGTTGACCTCCACAGATACTGAAATTCAGTGTTTCTAAAATTAAATGCATCATCTTCCCCATAATTAGCTGTCTGTCCAAACTTCCCCCTTTCTATTAAATGTCTGACCTAAATGAATGAGTGTCAAGTCATAATCTCAGCAGAGGAAATGATACTCTCTTTTTTTCTACCTTTTCTGCATAAAATAATTCATTTGGGTTTGTTCCTCATGAGAACAGGAAGTTGCTCTGAAGGGTTGTCTGGGAGAAAGAACATCTGCAACCCACCTTGTGAGGTTGATTTAAATATAATTCTGTGTCTGTGTCCATCAAGACGTGGAGCGGAGGCTCCAGGCCCCATCGGAATAAAATCATTTTTTGTGGCCAATGATGCTACTGTGGTTGTAGTAGTTAGCAGGAACTGTGGTATTTAAAAGGAAGGGGAACACTATATTACTGGCAAACAACAACAAAGTCTGTGTACTTGTAGAGTTGGGACACGAGTAAAAATAACAGCTAATCCTCTTCATAGTACTTGAAGGAATCAGAAAATGTCATTATCAATGGCAGCTAATGGCAAAGTTGGTGGGCAGGGGGGGAGTAAGGGTTTAAGGAGAAGAAAAGGAGAGAAGAGGGAGTGGGGAGGCAGGAGAAAAAGAAAAAAGAGCACTAACATAAAACTGGTAACTAACCCTTGAAGAATACTACTGACTTTCAATGCCATAAAGGAGAAAAATAAAATTTTCTCAACTAGCTATTGAGGAAAGATGGACAGAAACTGACAAATCAGTCTCTAAGATCGACATACAAAATGGTTTTGATTGAAACAGACTTACAAGTCTGGAGAGATATTTGGTTGTAGAGGCAGAACCCAGCAAAGCAAACAAGCTAGAATGGAAAACCAAGAGAAGATCCATTTCCCTTCAAAATCAAAAGACCTACCCTGGGAGGGAAAGTGTTTTATTCAGGAAGAAATGTACAGACTGATATGTTATCTTCTCTAGGCATTCCAGAGTCCATGTGCATATTACCGCTGTAAGTGATCACATGGAACATACAGAGAATTTTTACAGTAATACATATGCTCATTTATATTCTAAAGTATATAATATCACCGAATAAAGAAATACCTTCAATACTCAGAACTGAGCATACCCAAATGACAAATGGTCACTATATGAATATCTCCCTAAATTCTGTCTTTGGATTTTATTCATTTTTTCTGTGTGATCTTCACTTAATTTTGAGAACTGCACATACAACTCCTTACTACATATTTTCATTTGTGTAACCCTCAGGGTTTTTGTTTCCATCATACTTCCACATAACACACTACCAGTCAGTAACACATAACCCATTTTGCCATTGGGCAAAAATACATTGATTCTCATGCTCATGAATCTGCAGATTGACTGCAATTCAACTAACCTAGACCTGGCTCAACTAGGCAGCTCTGCTCTAAGCTGTGGGTTTGGCTCAGATCCATTCCATACATGTTTGTTCTGAGTTCCAGACTGAAGGGATCTTTTATTTTCATGGTAGGGATTGGAAACTCCTTCCCTGCGTAGAAACACAGAGTTCCTCTCATGGCTTAGTCTTTGAAAGGGTGCGCTATAATTCTTATCCATATTCTGTTGGTGAAAGCAAGTCATGCAGCCAAGCATGACATCAGAGGCTCAGAGAAGTATGGGTTTCTCATAGAAGCTAAGAAAAAGGAAGGGCAAACCTGCCGAATGATCATTTCATCTACTACACTTCTCAAACTCAGTGTCTCCAAATCTCTCATCTGCCTTGTTTTTCTCTTTTACTTAATGACTGGCATCATCTACCCAGTCAGAAAACCAAGAGTCATTCCAACTTCTGCATGCCCTCAGTAACTAGTTATTGCCAAATCTTATTGGTTCTAATTCCTAAATTATGCAATTTTCGATACTTAATTTAGGCCTGAAGGAAAAATTGTAATGATTTCTTGACTTCCTACTGATCCTTTCCATAGCTAGTTATTCTATTACCCTAAAATGAAAATGTTAGAATAATCAAGGAAACCTAGATGATGAAAAATTTAAAAAGTTACTTTATTAAAAACAGAATTCCAGCTAATAAATGTGGATACAATTATAGAATGTGCACACCCTAATGAAGTACGTAATTCATTAATATTTGAACTCATCAGATCAGGGCTTCTCACCCTCAGCATTATTAACACTTCTCATCATCAGACTTAACTGTCTTTCTTCAAGTACAACTGTCTTTCTTCAGCACCCAGCCATCTAAGTCCATCGTCCTAATGATTTCATATCCCTTGAACATCTCAAATGCTTGAGGTACTGCACTTCCCAACATATTCCCTTCACCTGTTTCCCATCCCAGTTCCCCACCAGCAAAAGGTTTAACAACTCTACTACTACCATATGCCAGGTCTTAGGACTCCCTACCACGGGTCATGGGATCCTTACTGCCAGCTGACTGGTGAGCTATTTCATTCTAAAAGTCTACTTTCTAGTCTGCTTCCTCAGACTGACTCTCTTAGGTTGAGTTCACTGGGAACAGACATTAAGAGAAAGACTTGTAGATCTATTTATTGGTTAAGAGACTTGTGGAAGATCTATTTATTGCCATTTGCTCTCAGGAAGAACAGCCTAGTGAAAGAAGCAAGACTATACAGAGGGAGAAACTGAACTGCAGTGAAGTTGCACCAAAGGTCACTGCCTATCCCACAGGAGCTCTGGAGGTAGGATATCCCTTTAAAGGTGTAGTGGCAAAGAGAAGGCATACTATCATATCAAGCAGTCACTGGATGTGGGTATGAAAAGAGGGTGTGAAACCCTGCACAAGGCAGCTTCCTTCAGCTGAGGGCAATCTTCAGCTCTTACCCAAAGTGGCCAACATTTTCAGATGCTGGGAAATGATTACCTCAGTCCTGAAGAGAGATGTGGGCAGGGCACTACATTGCCCACTACACCTGGTAAGTATGTTTTAAGGTTTGAACAGAATCAGGTTCATCTTTTTTTTTTTGTATGGGGGAGGAGGTGGAGGGCATATGACATCAGGACAGTTGAAGCACATAACACCTTGCTCCACCCTAACAACCTTTTATCTAATGCAGTGGTTCTCCACGGGGTCAGCTTTGCCCTCATGAGCGGATATTCAGTAATATCTGGAGGTATTTCTGACTGCCACAACTGGGGAGAAAGTGGGGTGCTACTGGCTCTGGTTTGTACAGGCTAGTGGTGCCACTAACCATCCAACAGTGCACAAGACAACACCACCCCCAACAAAGACAGATCGTGCACAAAACGTTACTAGTGCTGAAGAGTAAGAAAGTCAGGAGGCCTCCTTGGCAGCCTCAAAGAGACTCTAACTCCTAAAGCTGGAGGACAGAGAAATCTGAACATCAGGTCTAATTAATAGGCTCCAGAAAAATTTTAAATCTCAATTCTGGCAAGTCCAGTATGCCAGAGTAAAGACCAAGGTCGGGGGCGGGGGGGTATGGCACCCTGAGACTGGGAAATGGGACGTTTGGGTTAAGGCATTCAAAAACCTCAAAACACCAGATTCCCATGACAGTTCTGGGCCTGTAAAAGAGGCCTACTTCTCCTTACTAAAGGTTAACATTCCCCTTGCTTGAAGATAACATAGAGGCCTCTGCTTTGCAAGAAAACACTTGCAAATATCAAAATTTACCTCCACTTCCTCTCCTAGCCACCTGACAAATAACTAGGGTCATTTGCAACATAACACATTTTAATGGGGAAGACCAAACTCTGTCACCAATCACCCTTCAACCAAGACAGTAAATCAAAACAATCTTGTGTGCTGGGAGCAATGGCAGGAGTGATAGTACTCATCAGATCTCCATTTAATTCACCAGTCTGACTCGAAGAAACCATGTGAACCCTGGAGGATGATAATGGAACTCCATCAACACTACCTCTAAGTGCAGCTGTGGTAACAACCGTGATGTCACCACAGCTTTGTTAGAGCAGGTTAGTGCTGTCTCAGCTACAAAGTACAAGCCATTGATCTGGGCAATGAGTTCTTTTCCATCTAATCAAGACAACAGGTCAGAAAGATTCATAGTCACATGGAAGGGACAACTGTCTTCATGTATGGCCTTGCCCCAAGGCTATATGAACTCTCCCTCTGTCATAAGAGAGTCCGGATGGACAGGCACCATCTGGGCATGCCACAGAATACCACTGTAGTCTATTCTGCAGATGGCAAGAAATGGCAAGTGTTTCAGAAGCCTTGGTAAGACACACGCACTCCCGAGGGTGGGAGAGGTATCTCATGAAGACTCAGACCTCATCAGCAAGGACTACAGGGGTCTAGTGCCTGGGGCATAATTCCCCAGCATTTCCATCTCCCCTTGCACATTTATCCTTCCACCATAGTTCATGCAGACTTCCGATCCCCCTATTCTTTATTTCACGAATGACCCCAAAAAGCATACATCCAAAACTAAACAAACACCCTCCCCAGAGATCTTGCTCCTCTCCTGGTTTACATCTCTTGTCAAGTGTCTCTACTACCCACCCAACTGCCCTAACAGGACATGTGGCCGTATGCCCAGGCTTTATCTCTCCCCTTATTCCCACATCCAAATAATCACTGAATCCTAAGTGTCTCCCATGTCAGGCTTCTCATGTCCTTCTCCACTACTACTCTCATCCAGGCCTTCAGCATCCCTTTCCTGGGCTGACAGTGGAGATGAATATTTGAGTGGAAAGGATAACAATTTTGGAAACTTGTTGGTCATGTCACTCATAGGTCTAGCCACCCCATAAGGCTGGTATGAGGATAAAATGGAACAAATGTATAAGGTTCCTGACATAGAGACAGAACTTCATAAATGACAGAAATCTACAATGTGGCTCTAAGTACTAGTGGTCCAAAACCTTCCCTGCTGATCTCATTGCTTTTAATTCTAAGTCTCCAGTTTATCTTGCCAAAGTGATTATTTCAACAGGTAGATCTGGTTACAATGCTGTGTTGCTCCCTTGCTGAAATTTTTTTTATTGATTTCTATCTAATGAAATAAAATTCCTTTGCATGATTAACAAGTTCCTTTACGACTTGCCCTGTATTGTCTCTACATGTTCCCCACCCTGTGCTACCACCACCACATTCTTCACACAGGCAGCACTAATACATTTGTACATCCCTCAACAACCAATACTCTCTGGCGCCTCAGTGCCTTTGCACATGCTAGTCGCTCCATCTAAATGTTCACCTGCCCAGCTCCTACTCATCTGTTATGTCTTGGCTAAAAGCTCTTTCCTCCAAGAAGCCGCCACTGAATCCCTCCAATAGATTTAAACACTACCTAAAGGTCCCATGAATTTTATACTCTGCTCCACTCTTGCAAGATCCCATTGTATCCCCCTATCACTATTCATGCCATTCTCCCCCACTTTACTGTGCAGCTCGTGAGGTCAGGGAGTCTGTCTTATTCACATGTGTACCTCACTCCCCTGTCTACAGGTGGTACCTAGTAAAAGCTGAATGAAGGAATGATAGCCACCATCCTGTGCATAAGTAAGTCCATATTTAATAATAATAATAATAAAAACTCAGCCTAAAAATGCAGGAGTGTACAAATATAACTTTATTTTGTCATCAATTTTATTTTGTGTTCTCATTCCAGTGCTGCAGGAAATTTAGTTTTAATTTAATTCAGGTTTTCTCAGTTAATTCAGGATTTATTTTCCCACCCTTCCACCTGGGTACTTCTAAGTGTCTCAGGCTGTAAAGTGTACCAGGGCATGAGGAAGTGAAGGAGAAAAACCTGGCCCTTGGTCTTCACTTGGGTCTTTTAGCATCAGCTCAGATACCATCAATCCTGTATAATTTAGAGTTGCTGAGCTATACAGGACACAGCTGCATTCTCCTGGCCCATTACGTCTCCTTAGGCTGGTGTCCATCTGTCTGTATCCCTCTCTTTCTCGCTCTCTCTCAGCTACATCCAGAAAATATGTAGTTGTTTCACATGTTTCAAGGAGCAAAAGGCAATTCTGCACGTCTTTCTGCTTAACTACCGCACATGGTCCTGTCTACCCCACTAGTCCGTACTATGCAGAATGGAGGGAAACTTCTATAAAACTGTCACTACTCCTGGCTCCACTGAGATTATAAGCACAGCTATCCTATGCTCTCTGACCCACCAACTTCATGTAGGATTCTTATTATATGTTCCTCCCATCTCCAGACTGCACCTGAAGCGGGGTATGGAAAAGGTCCCTTTTCATGAACACATATCAGCATTTAGTGTTCCTGTGAACATGACTGATTTCCATCAGGGCACATCGCTTCCTCAGAGGTGGAAGAATCATCTAGCCTGGTATAAGAAAAACTATCTCTAACTGACCTGCTGCTTTTCCAAATCTATCATATTTGTCTTCAACTTGATGACCTGTGCCTTTTGGGACTTAGGCTATTGAAACTCCAGAACATGGGTCCTTATAACTCAAAATAAGCTTTTGATACACAACCACACCAAGATGATTCTTTTCTTCAGTAATTCAACAATCTCTGGTTAAGTACAAATAGGGACAACTTTAGGTTCTGGGGACATCTGGAGATAAGTCCTTTCCTTAAAGAGATTAGAGTCTGGTTGAAACTTATTCCTGAGTGTTTCTACAACAGCCTTTCCTAAAGCGGTAAACATAGACAATCCTAGCTGATTGTAGCATGGAAGGATGGTTCCCAGGCTATAGAGAGGGGGAAGGTAGGACATCAGTTAATTTGTGACTAAATGCTAGCTCACTACAGTATGCAAAACCCTTCATGAGATACCCCACTTCTGGACTGCCTTCCGTTTAGCCGCACAAATATTCTATACCCCAGCCTTACAGTGCTGACAATAGCCATAATGGGTCATGCTGTCTTACCCCTTCATGTTTTTACCCTTTCTTTCCCAAGCAACTTTTTAAGCAGCCTCAATTGGACCTCCCTAGGAAGCCTTCCCTGAACACTAAGACTACATTAGGGGCCCTTTATTGGTGCTCCTACAGCATTTATGTTTACTCCTTCCCCAGCATTTGTCCCAAGGAATTTGCTAGGTGCAGGATTTTAGCACTTCATTGTTAACCTGTGAACCCCTTGAGACACTTTCTTTTATTTCTGTATCTTCATGCCTAGCACACTGCAGATGCTCAAAGCATATCTGTTGAATAATATGCAGCTTTTAAAATTAACATATTTTCCATATAAAAATTTAGCATAGCTTGAAATTAAAAAGAAATTCATTGCAATCGTTTAGGAAATGCCCAAACAGAAACAGGAAAGAGAAGTAAAGTTAAAGTAAAACTATGACAAAATCAAAGATGGACTCCCTCACTAGGACTGCAGTAGCATCACAGGTAAAAACAAATAACCCATAATGACTTCTTCCTTCCTCAGCCCTCCAGTCTCACCAGTGTCCCAGAACCCTGGGCAGTGCAGCCTGCCAGGGTCAAGGCAAAGCAGAGGAACGGAGCACTAGTGTGAGGGCAGATAGGGTAAGAAATGAATGCCATTATCAAACCCCAATTGTCAGCCAACATCCTAGTCAACAGCTAATATTTTATCATGTGTTTCTGGATAACAACCTGATAGCAGAACCCTTTCAGAAAGCAGTATTGGATGGTTGCTGCTAAAAGAGATAAAAGCATCAAAGAGTATGAGAAAAAAAATTGTTTTAAGTCTAGCCCACTGAGAACTAAGGTTTCAATAAAGTAGCTGGATATAAAACTATAAAACATATAGAAAAGAGTTAAGAAATGCATAAAACCTATATAAAAACCTGCAGTAATCATATTACAAGACATAAATGTATCTGTATACAACTCAATATAAAAAAAAAATAACCCAATTGAAAAATGGAGAGAGGACCTCAACATTTCTCCAAAGACACACAGATAGACAATGGCACATGAAAAGGCACTCAGCATCACTCATCATCAGGGAAACACAAATCCAAACCACAATGAGATATCACCTCACATCTGTCATAAGGGCTATTATTAAAAAGATAAGAAGTAACAAGCATTGGTGAGGATGAAGAGAAAAGGGAACCCTCATGCCCTGCTGCTGGGAAAGAAAGCACAACAATGCAACCACTATGGGAAACAGTATGGAGCTTCCTCAAAAAAAATCAAGAATAGAACTACCAACCAATCCACTTATTCCACAACTGGGTAATTACCCAAATAAAACAAAACACCAACTCAAAAAGATATATGCACTCCTATGTTCACTGCACCATTATTTACAATAGCCAAGGAACCTTCAGTGTCCACTGTTAGAGTAATGGATAAAGAAGATGTGGTACTCATATACAGTGGAATATTATTCAACTATAGAAGAATGAAATCTTGCCATTTGTGGCAACAAGGATGGACCTAGAGGTTATCATGCTAAGGGTAATAAGTCAAAGACAAATACTGTATTATTACACTTATATATGGACTATGAAAAACAAAACAAACAAAACAGAAACAGACTCATAGATAGAGATAATCTGGTGTTGCCAGAGATGGGTGGGGAGATGGGCAAAATGTGGGAAGGGGATTTAAAGGTACAAACTGCCAGTTAGAAAATAAATAAGACAGAGAATTACATTATTGTAGATTTCAGATGCTTATTCAATCTGCAGCCAATTCAGTGCAGCTCTTTTTTTTTTTTTTTTTTTTTTTTTGTACATGTGAAAATCGGAAGACTCTTCTTTGGCGTTTGAGAGGGTAGGCAAAGACTTAAGTTTTTCCCACAATTCTTCTTTGCTGTGTGTTGTATTTGCTCTGTCTGTATATGGACTTCTGGAGGCACTTTTATCGTGCTAAGATTTTTTTAAACACTGTGTGTGTTCTCCTTAATTAATATTTTTATATTCCTTTTCGTAGGGTACTGAGTTGCTCATGCCCATGAGTGAATGTTTTACAATAAAAATACGGGTATATAAACAGGGAGCTGCCCAGTCATGCCATTGGAAGGTTTAGGTTAGAATCAAGTAGAAGAGGTGTCTGGGGGGCCTCAGTGGGTTATGTATCAGATTCGGCTCAGTCATGATCTTGCAGTTCATGAGTTCAAGCCCCGCGTTGGGCTCTATGCTGACAGCTCGACCCTGGAGCCTGCTTTGGATTCTGTGTCTCCCCCTCTCTCTGCCCCTCCCCCACTTGTACTCTGTCTCTCTCTCTCTCAAAAATAAACTTTAAAAAATTGAAAAAAAAAAAAAGAATCAAGTAGAAGAAAATGTGCCTGATTTATTTACTCACTTTCTCACCTTTATACTTTACATTTTCAAAATATGCACACATTCCATCTTTTCCCCCTATAGCAAGCAGAAGGACATTTCCCCCTAGACAATTAGTCTAGGAAAGACGTCTTAACAGGGTCCCCGCCACAGAGATTGGGAATGAAGGCAGACAGGATGCTCTCAAGAACCCAGTTCCTAGAACTGGGGTAGAGGGTGCCATTGAGACTCAGGGACCGGCCAACAAGGCCTAGCTGACTGTGCCCACAAGCGGACTGTCTGCCCTAGGCTCCCTGGGGGTCAGGGAGAACCCGCCGTGGAGAGGGCCTGGGAGTTGAGGCTAAGAATAATAGTGCATGTCAGCTACACTTCAATAAAATAAGTAAATATATCAAATTATCCTGTTATACACCTCAAATTTACACAAGATTACATGTCAAATATGTTAGGAAAAAAGAAAACTGTAACTTTCCTGAAGGAATATAAAATAATCAGTAATGCTGAGCCCCTATCATATTTTCTTAGAAGGGTAGACTTCGTAGTGTAAAGTGGTCAAATTTCCCCCCAATTAAATTATAATGCATTTCATGTAATTTCAATCAATTCCAATTAAAGTCCAATAGGATACGGCACGGAAGTTGGTGGGGGTAACACTGGGTGAGTTGGTTATGTCTATGTAGAGTCAATAGACAAAAATTGCCAACAACATCTTAAAGAAAAAAGTCATAAATACAGTTATTAAAATAGTCATGACTGCACTACAAAGAGATCAAAAGAGCGGAAGAGAGAGTTTAGGATGAAACCCAAGCATAAGAGAAGGGTTAGGCTAAGCAGCACTTTGATAGAGTGGTAAATTAAAAGATGGTGCTGTTCATGTGATCAGTTACCTATTTTGAAAAAGTTAAGATTAGTATGTACTTACCACTATGTAAAGGTGGGTTTTTAAATACTTTATGGAGCTAAAGCACAATGAAAGCTTTATATTAGAAGAAAATAAAGAAATATACACTTAGAGGGTAAGAGAAGTCTGTGTGTGACAAGAAGGAAAATCAGATTTGCTTTAAAAAAAAATCAAATATCTCACTGTCTGTGAGTTCAAGCCCCACATCAGGCTCTGTGTTGACAGCTTAGAGCCTGGAGCCTACTTTGGATTCTGTGTCTCCCTCTCTGCCCCTCCTCCATTCACACACTCTCTCTCTCTCTCAAAAATAAATAAACATTTAAAAAAATTTTTTTAAATCAAACATTTCTAAATGGAAGATCATAACAGGCAGGGGAAGAAATATTCATATTACATGTAACAGGCAAAGATTTACATTCATACCATATAAAGAGCTGCTATAAACCAGTAATAAAAAGACAACAGCTTAATTTTTTAAAGAGTAAATTGTTTTGGGTAACTCACTGGAGAAATATAAATGGCAATAAATAAAATTAAAAATGAAAGAGTTTCAACTTTAAAAATAGTTTTTGAAACATACATTATAATGACAATTTTTTGCCCGCTAGTTGTAGAATTTTCACAAAGGATAATATAAACAGTATCAGAGAGGGGCACCTGGGTGGCTCAGTCAGTTAAGGCCCCAACTTCGGCTCAGGTCATGATCTCACAGGGGTCCTGAGTGCAAGCCCCACATTGGGCTCTCTGCTGTCAGCATGGAACCTGCCTGGGATCCTCTGTCCACCCCCTTCTCCGCCCCTCCCCATCTCATGCTTTCTCTAAAAAATAAATCCACATTTAAAAAAGTTACAGAGAAAAGGCATTCGCTCACCTGGTGTTGGGGGCAGTGTAAACTGTACACCTTTTTAGAACTCAATCTGACAATACCCACTGAAAGTTATAACAACACACAGCTTAAGACTAGCCCTTATGATTCTACTTTTCTATCCTAGAGAAACACCAGCAGAAATGTACAGACACATACATAAACATGATCTTACAGCATTTTTTTCTTTGAAATAGCAAAACTCTGGCAAGGAACTACATGTTCCTTAGTAGGTAAATGACTGCACACAGCCACTAGAGAGAAAGAGGTAGGTCTGTGTTATGGAGTGATGGGGGGTGTTCATTACACTCTGTTCAATCACCTACTCAACACACTTTTATTAAGCACCAGAAGAAAAGTAGACATGGCAGTTAAGTGTCTGACTTTGCTCAGGTCATGATCTCACGATCCCTGGGTTTGGTCCGGAGTCGGCCTCTGTGAGACAGCTCAGAGCCTGGAGCCTGCTTCGGATTCTGTGTCTCCCTCTCTCTCTGTCCCTCCCCCACTTGCTCTCTGTCCCTCTCAAAAATAAATAAGTTTAAAACAAAAAGGGTGGGGGGGGGCGCCTGGGCGGCTCAGTCGGTTAAGCCTCTGACTTCGGCTCAGGTCAGATTTCACATTCCTGGGTTCCAGCCCCGTCAGGCTCTGTGCTGACAGGTCAGAGCCTGGAGCCTGCTTCCGGTTCTGTGTCTCCTCTCTCTGCCCCTCCCTCTCATGCTCTGTCTCTCTCTGTATCAAAAATAAATAAAACATTAAGAAAAAAGTAGACATGGATCTAATTGGGAAAATACACAAGGAAGGGGTGGTAAAAAAAAGACTAGGAAATAATTACAATAGATGCTGTAAAGGAAACAGTAGAAAATAGTGGGCGTGATCCCTGATTCATCTCTTTTCCATGCACCCAACACCCAATCAACAGGCCTGAAAATTCTTACTACCTATGTGTAGATCAAATGTTTCCACTTCCTTCCAATTCCCCAATATGATGCTTTTCAGTGGCTTCCTATGATACTGACAAGAACCTCTGCAGCTCCCAGACCAATTCAGAGAGCCCTACCTGATGCAGGCTCAGTCTAGTCTCCACCATCTCTCAGGTGATCATCCACCACACAGGCCTCACTCCTTCTCTGCTACAGGCCCAAATCGCTCCGCTTGGAGGCCAGCACCTGCCTAGGGGCCCTCAGCATGGATTCAGGGGCGAAGCAGGGTGAGTGGGGAGAACCTCAGCAGTGAGTTTGGAAATGTAGTGTTTAAAGGAAGAGGCAACTTACCTGTCTTGTACACCATCGAATCCCCTAAACAAAGCTTGGCATCTAGTGAGTGTTTAATAAATTTTTGTAGAGGGGTACCTGGGTGCCTCAGTTGGTTGAGCAGCAGACTCTTGATTTCAGCTCAGATCATGAGTCCTGAGATCCAGCCCCCAGTAGGACTCTGCGCTGAGCATGGAGCCTGCTTGAGATTCTCTCTCTCTCTCTCTCTCTCTCTCTCTCTCTCTCTCTCTCTCTCTCTCTCCCTCTGCCCTTCTCCCCTGCTCCTGCACATGCACACATACTCTCTCTCTCAAATAAAATAAATAAAATAAAATAAAAATTTGTAGAATGAATGAAGATTATTGACATTATCAGTTCTATCAGAACAGAATTCTCCACCTGCCAAAAAAAAGTCATACGGTTTGGGATAGTTGCCTATTATTTTTTAAACATTGTTATATAAGTACATATAGTTATAGAAAATTAAAAACATAAATGGGAATAAGACAAGTTATTGCTTAGAAGTAATCATTCATAAATTGTGAAGTGTCTAGTATCCATCTGAAGCTTTCATCAGAAAAAAAAAAAAGCCAAATCTCCAAAACAAAGAAAATGAAAAAAAAAAAAAAAGAAGAAGAAGAAGGATAACAGTACTAGGCACCTGGGTGGCTCAGTTGGTTAAGGGCCCAACTCTTGTTTTCAGCTCAAGGTCATGATCTCAGGGTTTGTGAGTTCTAGCCCTCCATCAGGCTCCATGCTGACAGTGTGGAGCCTGCTTTTGATTCTCTCCCTTTCTCTTTGCCCCATCTCTACTCTCTCTTCTCGCTCTCTCTCTCTCTCAAAATATAAATAAATAAATTTTAAAAAAAGAAGAACAGTACTGTATTCATGATCTTGGTATCTATTCATGAAAGATAGTCATTTTTTACAATGAAATAAAAATGCATTGATTCAATTCCAGAGTCTAAAAAAAGAATATTGACATTATAATGGGGGAGTGTGAACCTGTTCTAAGTAAGATTCCTTGGTTCAGAAAAGCCTGGTCTTGAATCCTATTTCTGCTACCCTTTGACCTGGGGAAAGTTACTTAAACTCTCTGAACCTAAATCAGTTTTTTCACTTACAAAATGGAGTTAGTAACACTTGACTTATGGAGTTGTGAGGATTAGTAAACATAAATGTAAGATGCTTTGCATAATGCTTGCAAAAACGGAGTCATTAAATTGCAACTCTTATTGCTATTTATCGACTTCCTGGCTCGCCGTAGGGCAGGAATAAGTCCTGGATAAATGTCCCATTATTTTTAAATAAGAAGTTGCTATTCTTACCCATGTGTAAACCATAAAGTATCGTAATCTGGGGTTGGAGGTAGGGCAGAAAAAAACATACCCAAAGTTCACCTTTCTTTCAAACGTGGATCCGGCCACCTCTTCCACTGACTGTACCCCTACTCCCTTCCCAGGGCAGAGAAGTCTTTTCACATTCTTCTGGAAAGTTACAAACAGCCAATTACCTATCCCAGTCAGCACAATCAAGTAACCCAAGAAGAGAGTGCTAAAGTTTCCTGCATTGCAGTTTTCTCTTTGCCACCCTCTTAAAACCCTGCAGAAGTCTCCAGACTTTCTTAGAGGCCAGAACACAACCCACCCGAACGATGCAAGGAGGATGCTGAGGTTTGAGATCTCTTCCTTTGCAGTTCACACCTTAGAGTTCTGTTTAACACTTCTGTGTCTCTTGCTCATTACTGAGTCAAAGCTGTTTTTTCTTCTCAATGAAGGTACGGTGAGAATAGAACACATTTCATGTTACTGGAACCTCCAATTTCTTCAGTCTACAATCTTTCATCTCTGTTAACAAAGGTCTAGAATCATAGTTCATATATTTAAGGCCAGAGACCTTTGTAGCTTCCTGAATCTTCCACCTGCCTTCTCTTCCAATCAGGAACAAGTTCTAGAACCTTCCCTTCCAGAAAATATGCACCAAGTTCCCTTCCACAAACTGGAAGTGATGCGGGTGTGGTGTTAGGGTGGTGTGTGTGAGAAAACTAGGACCTAAACCAAGTGAAACTAAAAGATCCTTGCCCAAAGAGGTATTTGAGACACAAATAGATGCCTATCCAACTGTCCAGTCTCCTCTGCAAAGGTGCTTATCTATGGTGCCTTACATGTGTGGATACTTTCAGGGTTTGATAACATCAAGCGTGCCTCTTACTAACACACTCTTTGAAGTGGTTCACCCACAGAAAGCCAAGGCTGTGACATGAGAATTAAAAGGTTCTATCCCTTCTGTAATGAGCAGCTGGAGGAGGGGGGATTCCCTCAGCAGCTCACATCTCCTGAGACAAGCCCAGGTTAGGCTGGGGGTTTTAGCTATATGTAAGGACAACAGAGAGCATATTCTATCTCCCCAAATGTTTAAACAGCACCCTATTTAATTATATGTCATAATTTAAAAACTAGGCACCAAAATGGCATCACACTAGGCTGTGAATATAATGAGCACAGAAGGTATTCAATATCTTTAATTAAAGTTCATAGAGAAGCTGACACAGGCCAACTGTTTTTAAGTAAAAGTAAAAGTCATGTAAGAGAAGTTCTAAAGGCTGTGAAAATATAAGATGTTATACTCCTATTTTTGTACCTCAGAATCTTTATCTATCTGTTGTTACTAACTAGTGTTTTTACATTTGATGGGATTCATACATAATATGGTAGGATTATGAGCCATCAATTTTGTAGAAACTAAACAGCAAGTAAAAAAGTGTTTTGTTGTTGTTGTTTTTAAGAATGACTTTATCAGGGGATGTCTGGCTGGCTCAGTCAGTACAGCATGTGACTCTGATCTTAGCATTGTGAATTCAAGCCCTGCATTGCGCATGGAACCTACTTTAAAACACACACACACACACACACACACACACACACACACACGGTAAACAGTGAATTTATCAGGAGAGTTGCTGAAGAATATAATAACTCCACTGACCTATTTTCAGAAGTACCATTCCTCACAAAGTGGCTTCATTCCATTTAGAATTAACCATATTCCTAGAAAATCATGAATAGGAATCGGTGTCCTCATTTTTAAGAGGACGCAACTGAATCTCAAGATATTCCTCGTCACTTACTCAAGGTCACATACATGGCTAGTTGAGTGGCAGAGGCTGGACTCAAACCCAGGCCTTCTTACTACAAGTTCAATCTCTTTCCTTCTCACTTTGTTAAAACTTTGAAGCCATTTATAGCAGATAGGCATTAGGGGTGATTCAGATAAAAGACAAAGAGAAGAAATGAAAGAAGAATCTAAGAACAACTGTCAACTATGAAACTCCATGACCTTTTTAGGGTTGTAATATCAAATATGTACTTATGTTATATTATATTTACTATATCATGCAGAATGGGCATTAAGCAAAGTGAGATTTAAACTAAAATGCAAAGAGATGAGGAATCACTGAAAATTAAGAAGATGAGGCTTATGTTGGGTACCGTGATACAAGGTACAGTGCTAAGAAATCTCTCTGCTCATGGGAAAAACATAAGATATATGGCTTCAGATGCCTGAAGTTTAGTCTCAATCTACCTTCCACGTTTGTAAGAAAAATGAGACAAGATAAGGTACATGAGAAAGTTTTATAAGTTATTGAATACTGTAGGAATATTAAGCAGAAAAGAACTGTGACCAATGTGGGGAAGTTACATTGCAGAGGATTTCAATCAAATCTGAAAAAGAACTTTCTAAAATGTAATATAGTCAGTGCAGTTATGGGCTCCCTCACAGTTGAGTGAGCCCCTCTCCAGGAAGTTTTCAAATTAAGGATGTGTTAGAAATGTGTTCTACCTGTTGGAAAGGTGTCTACGAAAGCTTCTGCCTTGGAAGAGCAGTTGCTGTATACTATTTGTAAGAGACGTTTCATAATGTGGACTGCCCAAGGCAATGAGGGTCCTCCCTGAAATTCTCATAGAACTTGGAGAGAAGATTTGATTTCCCACAAAATATCATATTGACTTCATGTTATTCAATTGAGAGGTAGAAGAAAAGATGACCCCGCACAGCCTAAGGAGCTTCCAAATGGGATAGAAGAGGTATCTGCGTTGTGCTTCTCTCTGAAGATGTACAGTGGAACTGTGGAGAAATGTCTTTCCATATAAGGAGAAAGCTTTGGCAAAAGTGAGAAAGTCATCACTGAGACGATGCTTTCCTACCTTCAGGGCGAGCTGTAAGGAGCAGAATGCCCACTTAGATGTCTGTCTCCAAAACGAGTTGACTTTTAGGTGAACCCCAAAGGTTTATGACTACCATCAATAATTTAAGTATTTCTGAGGGTGCTTAGGTGGCTCAGTAAGTTAAGTGGCCAACTCTTTTTTTATTATTTTAATGTTTATTTATTTTGATAGAGCAAGCACTTGTGAACAGGGGAGGGGCAGAGAGAGGGGGAGGGAGAGAGAGAATCCTAAGCAGGCTCCAAGCCCGATACAGGGCTTGAACTCATAAACCACAAGATCATGACCTGAGCTGAAATCAAGAGTCAGATGCTTAACCAACTGAGCCACTCAGGTGCCCCAAGAGTCTGACTCTTGATTTCAGCTCAGGTCATGATCGAAGGGTCCTAGAATCTAGCCCTGCATTAAGCTCTGTGCTGACAGCATGGAGTCTGCTTGGGATTCTCAATCTCTCTCTCTCTTTCTCTCTCTGTGTCCCTCCCCTGCCCCTGCACTCTCTCTCTCTCTAAAATTTAATCAACCAATCAATAAAACTTTTTAAAAGTTAAAAAATAGATTTCTGAGTAAGGTTCATTTCTCAGTCCAAAGACCCTAAGGAACGGAGTTCTGATTCTACATTCCTAGGACCACTTGATTCCCCCTCTGGTTGATCCAAAACCCTGGAAAAGAAGGGGGGAACTAGAAAGTAAAAATATATCTCTACTAATACCAGAACTAAAATAGACCCTTTAGTAAAATATAATTTAACATACAACTGGCACACTTTCAGATAAGGACCTAGGAATGTCTATGGTTAACCCTACAGAAATCTTATAATCTGGCTCGAAGGCATCAGGCTTCTGGTCTCCAGTTCTTTTCCTGTAATGATCTATCAGTTCAAATGAGCCACACTCATAATGATGGTCTCCGGTAGAGCTATTTTCCTACTAAGCTGTGGTAAGTCAAAACCTACTTCAGAGAATACAAGGTCACCCCTCTGGGGGGCTAAGGAAAAGCATGGGTTTTGTGTGGTTTTAGTTGTTTGAAAAGAAAGAAAACCTCAAACTACTGAACCAGAAATAATCTTCGTCTTCTTCTTTTTTTTTTTTTTTAAGTATTGTACTTTGGGCCTAGCATTTCACAAAGTAACAATGGCAGATGCCATTTTACTGCACTAATCAAAAAAAATTTTTTTGGCATTCTTAAGTTCTTACTGAGGTAAAGAAAAATAACTCAAGATTCCTGAAGGAACTCTTAATATCTCTTTCCTGGAACAAGTGCTTAAAGCATGGTAAGTTATGGCTTTTTCTTCAGAAAATCCCAAAGGCATCCTAATTGAGCTCAGACTTTGAGGGATAAAAGTGCCAGTAATACCACTACTAGCTGATGACATTATGTCATCTCAGGATGCCCCACTGCCATTCTACATCCTCCTTGCTCTGGTACCATTATCTAGAAGGTTCCATTGATTTAAAAACAACATCCAGGGAACTTTCTATTACCCTTAGAACTGGTGTACTTGATGTTTGGAGCCAAGAGAGGAGAAAAGGGATAAGGAGGATTTCATCATGAGGGCTAGGAATACATACAAGAGCCAAAAAAAAGGGTGAATACCTCCTTGACTTTCTCCATGAGGTACTGGTCAGGAAACACATGAATCAAGGAGGAGTTTTAAGGAGATCGTGACACACTTCAGCCTGAATCTTTGGTTTTGTTCATTAATTTCTTCAACAAATATTTATTGACTGTCTTCTAAGGGACAAGTTCAGCTCTAGTAACCCAGCAGTTTTCCCTCAACAGTCTCCTGAATAACTCTTGGTAATGCCACACACCAAAGAGATTTTTCTCATTTTCCAGTGCTAAGAATTAGAATGCACTATTTCTTCATCTGTAGCCTCAAATTCCCATTAGATAACCTACTCAAAGCTGGATAAACACTTACATGAGACAATACTACAACTAGTAGTGAATATATTCATTATGTTGAGAAACATACACATATCCCAAACTGAGAAACATTTGTTTTATAAATAGGTTATTCAGTCAACAGATATTTGTTGAGCTCCTAATATGTGCGAGGCACTGGGTTTGGTGAAGAAGATACAGTGGTAAACAAAGCAGAAAAGTTTTTGCTTTTGGACCTTTTATTCTACTGGAAAAAAACAGGTATTTTGAAAGTTGTCAAATAAAGAATATAACCACAAGTTATGCTAGTTACTAAGAAGGAGCTAGAGAGCAATAAAATAATGAGAAAAGAGGAGGCTCTAGAAATGGTCGGAGGAGGTGACATTTAAACTAAGTCCTGAAAGATCAGAAGCCCGTCACATGAGGAGCCTGAAGAAGAGCATTCCTGGCTAAGGAAATGGAGCCCATGTATGTGGAGACAACCTTCTCAGATGTTTGTCTCTACCAGGAAAATGAGAAATGCAGCCATCACTGGAGAAGAGGAAAGGTAAAGAAAAGTTTGGGATCTTTTTAGTTTGGGTTGGGTTGTCTTTTATTGAAAAAGGACACTTGAACATATGTATACGCTGATAGAAAACATTTCGTAGACACTGATGGTTTGAAGATCCAGAAGAGAGAAGAACAATTTTAAAGAGGCAAAGTAGGGGAGAGGAAAAGGGTCTAGTGCACAATTTTAAAGATGGTCCTCTTCCTCCTCTATAAGTATAAAAGAAAGAGATCATGCAGATGCAGGTGGATTTCTGTTCTGGTGGTGTAAGTGAGGTTCCATGGTGGGAGGAGGTGATATGGCAGGTTTGCAAGAGAAAAAGATAAGACATACTTGTCTCAAACAGTGGAAAAATGTGCTTGGCAGGAAACTAAAGGAAACATTCTAGGCAGGGCTGAATGATCTGTGACCACTAATACAGATCAGTGTTCTCAAGTAGGCCTGATTATGTCTTTCCACCCCCAGCTTGGGGACATTTGGCAATGTCTGGACATATTCTTGGTTATCACACATGGAGGAGGGGACAATGTTACTCGCATCTAGTGGATAGAGGGTATGGATACTGCTAAGCGTACTACACACAACACAGAATTATCCAGCTCAGAATGTTAATAGAACCAAAGTTGGGAAACCAGGATATAAAGTGATGTCATACTTACATACAGACCATCTCCAGGAAGCTACAGAAAGAGATGGTGATAGTCTCAGTGGGTGGAAATAGGACCATGGAACACAATGAAAAGAGCATTTACTTCCATTCTTATATTTCAGTTATAAATAAATAAAAGGGGACCAGGTCAACAGTCCTCATGAGGTGCTGGTCAAGTACCCTTTATTTAAAATTTGTACTATTTCCATGTATTGCTTATTAGAATAAGTCAAAAGATAGAAAGAAATCAGTGATAATCTATTTAAGTAGATAATAGATAAAAATAAGCCAATCTATCTGTTTGGGTAATTTTTCTCCAGCAATATTCAGCTTTTAGGATGCCAGCTTAAAGAAAATGGGATTTTTGCAAGGAGAATACAGTGAAGGAAGCAGAATATTCTGGAGTTGAAAAAGTTTTCAAGAGATTGATTGTCATGACAGAGGGTAGAATCTAAGCTTATCAGAGAGAGGAGTAAAGATAAAGAATGAGCTGATGGATATGTAGGGAAATGATAAAGTTTATTAGAGACCTCAATATGGTAAAAATATACATATTTAGGAGAGAAAATGTTGAAGCAATTGAGCTGAAATAATAGGAGATGATATTGTGAAAATAAGATAGCTGAAATCAAATCATAAAGGAAATATTAACAATTAATATTTTTAATAAATATTAACAATTAATTTTTAACAATGGCAAAGTCTAGAGAGAAGCCATGGTAGTGAGTAGTTGAAAAAAATAGGAAAAGTCATTGTGAGTGAGGAACAGGACCATGTAAGAAACCAGGGGTTTGGATGGATCCCTCAGGTCAGTGGCTTCTGGAGCATGAAGTGCCTCTCACAGAGTGGCTTATTAATAATAATAGATGCCATTGTTTGGACAGATGCCATGTATCAATACTTCATGTACATGTCCACCATTTTTGTCCAAGAGAAGTCAAGCAGCTCGCCTAGTGATTGCAGTTAGTAAGTTTAGGAACAAAGATTCAAATTCAGGCTTTTTAGTCCGAAGTCTTGCCCTTTACACTCTGGTATGGCTCTGCCCCCTGGGGGTTGGGGGGAAGTTGTCATCAAATCTACTGCAAGTTGGGTGAGCTTAACATTGGCAATAGTATAGGTAATGAAAACTTTGGATAACAGGAAAGAGGCTGGAAGAGAAAGGTGTCTGGCAATGACAGATTTACTCCACAGCTCTTCTTACCCCAGTGAGTTCTTCTTACCTTGGCCTTTAGTCAAAATGAGCAAGGAACCCATGGGGGAAAGAAATAATAAGGAAAAAATTCCAAATCTTAGTGATTTCCAAAAAACACATTCATAATGTGTATCCGTATTCTAAAACAGAATTTTTATTACATGTATTCTTTTCATTAAAATACACAAAATGTATATAAATACTGATTATATTATAGGAAAACAGCATCAACAGCTGACAGTCAAAGAGTCCCGAGGACTATGTTGAGGACAGCTGAGTTGGTTGCCAAGAAGTATTCAAAATCTACCACTGCATGCAACCATGTTTTCCTAACATGTCCTCCCCAGTCTCCACATGGTCTCTACTTATGCAACTCTTCCAGTCACATGCATGTGAACACGTGCACATGCATGCACACACACACACACGTGCACCCATACACACCTCTACAATTACACTGAAAATGTACATGCAGTGTAGGGAATGGACTAACTTCCCAAAAGATTCCCCTTTCTTCTCTGTTAGCCTCACCTGGTTGCTCAGGCTATCCATTTAGAAATAAAGGTGCTGTCAGTGGGACACTGGCCTTTCCATCTATTTAGCTTATCATGCAACCTAGTCCTCTTTTTCCATACTTTATACACTCATGTCCTATGCATATATCTGAAAGGCAGTCTCCTCTGAGGTAGACAGTAAACTCACCCCAAGAGGTGAGTTAATTGTCCTTTCCAATGTGCCAAAGTGCTTTTGGCCACTGAAGATGAGTGTAGAGTACCGTGGTAGCTGCTTCTCCCTGCCTCTGTGTCTTCCCATGGCAGCGAAAGTCTCATGCTCTTCAGTCATATTTCCCTTCCTGTCTGCACATGGACCAGACAAATGGACATCTACAGTGAAATGAGGCACTGTAGACCTGCTGGACCCTGTGGTCTCGAGGTCTACTTGGCTCATGTCTTCTCATTTGACCTCAAGTGGGCTTAAGAAGACTCATCCAAGACCATATTCTCAGTGCCTACAACAAGGAACTATATGGAGAGAATCCCAAAGTGCTTTTCTTAGAGCTTATATAAGCCAAAAAATGTCTTAGATTCCTCAAAACTGACCAGAGATAGTTCCGATACATTGACATATAAATGGTCAGCACTGGTGAGATTGAACACTGCTCCCAGGTAGCTGCTGCGGGCCCACATCTGGCCAGTAGTGCAGTAGTTCATCATCTTCCCCTCCATCAGCACCAGGTCCTGGGGATACTTAGAGGTCCTCATATAGACCTTGTGGTTCAGGGGCTGGTTGTTGCAGGTCTGACCCCTGAAGTACACTTTGGAATACACAAAGTACAGCCCAGTATCATTGATCACAAGGCCACCCTTCTTATACTTCACCCCAGAGACAAGGGCAATTCCATATGTGTCTTCCCATTCCAGAGGGATGGATCTTGAGTTGGGCTTGCCTGAAATCAAATCAGAGAGGACTGTTCAGCCAGGAATGCTCATGCACCCAACAAATGAAGCTTCTAAGCCAGAACTGTGGGCCTTTCCTTGAGCACATGACCAAAATGACATAGCCCACATAGAACTGGCCTACAGGTCAGACTTCATCCATCACTGCAACACCTCTATTAAATTGTCTACCTCAATTTCTCATCTACACAACTGGGACAATAAAACATATGCTAATCAATTATGATGGGACATTATTGAGATTATTTTAGCTCTCTGGAACAAAGATGCTACAGTTTTCAGAACTACCACCAAAACTTCTAGGCTTCAAGGTCTCCCCAGTGAGGAGAAAAGCCAAACCCAAGGAATTCTGAAATTCTAAAGTTGGGAGGAATCTTTAGGGATCACCTGGTCCAACTCCTTACCTACACTCAGGAGTCTTCAGTCCCCCACTTGGGGCTAAAATTCCCTTTCTTTTGTGTCCTCATAGCATATATACATACCTTAATCAGAGAATACTCTCCAGTATTGATATCATTACTTTTGTACCTGTCTTTCTCTATTAGATCTTAGGTTTCTTGAAGGCAGGAACTATGTGTTTTTCATCTACATGTCCCCAAGACTTGGCACACTACATGTGTTCAATAAATGTCTATTGATCCAAACTGGATCATTCTACAGCCTCTGTCTAAATAATTCCAGGGACAGTGGCACACCAGTTTCTGTGATACATTTCCACTTTCCGATGTTAATGGACTATACCCTGGGAATGCCCATGTCACACTGTTATCAAATCACTTCACTCTAGTACATGACCACATGCAGGAAGTTCCCCAGTGCCAGGATGGGGCCTTTCTCCTCATTCCCAGTTCTACTCTTACAGAAAGCAGAGTGAGGCTCTTTCAGAAAACCAGAAAAGCACTTACTCCCCACTTCCCAGATCTCACCTCTTGTACCCATGCCCTATATCCCAAAAGGTTCTGTGGAATTATTTAAGAATGGGCAACTCATGGAGCTCCATTTCTCTAGTTCAGAACATGGCCTAGACTGCAGTAGGGGTCCAGTCTGTGTGTGACTTAACTGGAAAGACAGGACCATTCTTAGGTGTTAAATACCATCACCAGAAAGTAACAACTCCCTCAGGCACAGTACCCAACCAGCTATGCTGCTTTCTGTCAAAGGCTTTCCCAAGCCCCGTGTACCTTCCAGATACAGACCTGTTAAATGGGCCGCTTTTCTCAGCTCCTTTTTTTCAGAGAGTGGATTGGGTTGACCTGTATCATAGAGACATGAAAGATATATGTAAAAATGAGACACCAACCATTCTTTTCTTGAGACTCTCAACAGGTCATTTAAATAAACGTGATTTTTTAAAAACATAAATGACAACATTCTGACATATGCTAATCATGCAAATCCAAACTGTAGAACTCACAGGAATGTGTATTTCAGAAACAGAGGTCAAAAATAAACCAAATGGAAGTGGACATCTGCATAAATTATCATGTTACAATAAAACAATAAAAAGGTTGATTTATAAAGAGCTATCACATCAGTTACTGCATTTGAACCTGCCACAGCACCTTTGAGGTAGAGATTCCTGTCCCACCTTATAGATGGCTACATGAGCTTAGAAGTTGGGTGACACTGATCCAGCTACTCAATATCAGAGAAGGATGCTCACTCAGGTCTCCTGACTTCAAATTAGGATTTTTCCACTCTGGTTCTCCACTCCACAGGACAGAGACCGAAGAAGATTGTGATTTCACTTCCTGGACACTAGGTCTCCCCCCAGGTGGCATTTGACAGTCTGCCCAAATTAATCATTCTCCGATCTCAAACGCCTTGTTGAATGTATAACTATGTAAAAGTTTCCCCAGTCACATGGTCTCTGCCTATCTGACCAGCCTTGTCTCCTCTATTTGCTCACACTGGCCAAGGCTACACAACACAAGTTCTGATGTAACCTGAACACACCCAGCTTCCAGCCCCTGTGCCTTTGCTCATGCTGTTCTGTCTGCCCAAAACTCCCTCCAAACAGATCCCTCTGGCAAATTCCTATCAACCCTCTAAATACCACCTACAACACCTCCTTCTTTGGGAAACCGTCCTAGGTCTTTTTAATCAAAGATTTCTCCCTCCTTTGAAACTTAGAATCACTCTGTCTTCACTTCTCTTGTCAGTTCTGACTCCCCATTTCTGTGGTACCTGTATAACTTGTCTTACTCGCCTCAAATAAATGGCAAATGTCTTACAATAGATTTAATCTACCAGAGTACTTAGCTCATTTTCTAACACAGGGCATAAGACCAGTAAATATGTGTTAAATTCAATTGGAGGAGTTAAAGTAGACAATAGTTCCCAAAGTAGACATTACTTCTCTGACTTCAAATATTTTAATCAAACCGAGCTACCACTTCGCTAATAAATTCAGCTAAGGCATTCAGGAAAGATTCATAGAAAGGCACTCATCTACATCAAGTTCCTTGTGATTAGCCCGTAAAACTCGCATATGGCATGAGAATGCCCCAGTCAACTGAGAATGCTACCTGATTAATCATTACCTCTTTAGCCCCCCAAGAATGAGGTGTTAGCGAACAGGAAAGGCACAACTGAGTCTCTTCTACATTCCTATACCACAAACCATCTGAGCAACTCGCCTGGCTTTCAGCCAAGTACTTACAGGAAATGGAACAGAGAACCACACGTTGCATATCTTTATATCCCTGGCAGAGTCTTGTACAGTGTTATTCTCATAAAGGGTACTCAACAAAAGTATCTGCTGGATAAATATTGAAATAAAATGGAAACATATCCTACACTTCAGTGATGAATGTTTCCTGCCCCCAGGGTCTTTGCACAGGCCATTCTCACTGCTGGAATGTTTCCCCCTATCCTCCCACCGCACCTGACACACACGCATACTCATACACACACACACACACACACACACACACACACACACACACACACACACACTACCTCCTTAGAGGGGACTTTCCAGACCACTATCTTACGTCGCACTTAGTGCAATATAAAATTATGCCGTGGTTTGCTGGCTTTTGTTTATCCTCTCCAGCGTGCTAAGAGTTCTGCACAGATAGGACACTCATCTCTCTTGTTCTCAGTCATCACACAACACTCAGCACCCAACCTGGCACATAAGAAGCACTCCAGGAACACTTGTGAATGAATAAAAGACTTAATGAGTTAACTGTGGGAAAATGAAAAGTGAAAAAGGAGCAAATAAGAATGCTTAAATATTCTATTATGATGCGTCCCATATTAACTTCACTGTTGATATGTTTAAGTGTAAGTTCTTCTAGTTCTTTACTAAGAATAAAAAATATGCATATGCATCTATATAGGCAATATTAACCTAAGCATCCTGTTTTATAACTTGTCTCTTTATCTAACAAGATAGAATGCGCAATCTCTATGGCATTAAATGTCCTTCTAATGTATGGATTTAGTTGCTGTATTTTAGGACCTCTGAATACACCATAATGTATTTAATCTCTTGTTAAGAGGCATTTAAGTTTCTTCTGACTTATTTATTATAAATAGCCTTATAAGGAAAGGATGAACATTCTTATCTATGAGTTTTGGGGTATGTCTCTGATTATTTTATTAAGATAAATTCTTAGCAATGAGATTACATGGGAAATGAACACTTTAAAATTTTTGGTTCATTTTTCCAACTGCTCTTCAGAAAACGTATAATAATTTACCTGTTCCTTGGCTGTCAACTAATGTTTAAGCAAACTTTCCTTCACATTTTTATCAATCTGTTTTTTTTAATCTTTACTAATTGGATGGATGAAAATGTGTATCCCTTTGTTTTAATTTGCATCTCTTATGTCATTAATAAAGTTGCTATTTGATTTCCATGTGTTAATTCACTTATCTCTGGTCCATCTGGGTTGATCTACAGAAGATACTTGTTTACTGGAATAGGTAGACCTGACTCATCTGTTCACTTGACTTTTAGTCACTAAAATGATCCCAGAGAGTGGGTGAAAGATGAGTAATTAGGGACCTAATTTCACCAGCCACATTCCACTGATTTTCAAAGCTATTTTATTTTAGAAATCTTTCAAAGATTTCATTTTTCTAACAAATATTTCTACTCTGTTTGAATACACCTGGACTTTCTAACACTTAGGGACTTGGACCTAAGAACTAGAGACCAGAGCATCCAAAGGATGCCTCCTAAAGAGGTTACATCGTGGAGCCGTAAGATGACTTGGGTCACCTACAATAGGCACATAAGAAAAATTGAAACAGGCTCCCCTCATTGGATGGCCAATGCTGCCTTCTGTTTGCTTCCCAATTTCCAAGGATGAGATATACCTATTGTCTTTATAGAGGTATCTTGCTTCTCATCATTATTTCTCATTCCAAAGGATCATAGACAGTTGGAAGTTTCCCTGTCTCATAAGGCACCAATCTATATACTGGAAAGTCCTGTAGTTGATAAAGCATCAGGAGCCTGTGTTCCTTTTCTTCTAGTCCCAGTTCCACACCAGTGGTTTGGGGCACATCCTCTAATCTGTCTGGCATTTTGTTTCTTTTCTTATAAGTGAGATGACTGGACCAGATTTGCTCCAAGCTCCTTTCCAACTCTTAACCATATCTGAAGTTCAGTGAATCTCAGAGCATCCAAAATCTACCTGTCCACAGTTTCCAGACTATGTTCCAAAACTTCACAGGTCAGTGTTCAACATTTTCATCTTCTTTGTTGTTCTTAATCTCACATAAAGGACTTTCCTTATTATTGAAGGTAATTGCCTTTGTGGAGGATGCTGGACTAGCCTTTGAAAAATGCCTAAGGTCTTTCCCCAAGTTTTCCAGTGAATGCAAAAGAATAACCCCAATGTAGATGACTGATTGCCTACTTTTTAAAAAGCTTAGGGGCACCTGGGTGGCTCAGTTGGTTGAGCATCCAGCTCTTGATGTTGGCTCAGGTCATGACCCAGGGTCATGGGGTCAAGCCTGAAGTCAGGCTCCATGCTGAGCATGGAGCTGGCTTAAGAGTCTCTCTCTCTCCCTCTGCTCCTCTCCCCTGCTCATACTCTCTCTCTCTAAAATAAAATAAAAATAAAAGTAAAAGCTTAAATATATCATATAAAAATTTTAAAATAAAGCTCGACTCTTGAGTAATCTCTTAGAGAATTTAAAGAGGAAAAAACTTTTCCCAGAAATATCTGTCTGTTCCCTACCCTGCCCCCCTGCCTAGGAGTTATAGCCACTGCCCTAACCATGGAAAGCAGGAGCCCTGAGGATGGGAACAGGCCCAGAGTCAGCTGCCCAGGGGACAAAAGCTGTATATGTGTGTCTCTTTCCATAGTCAAATGGAAAGTATTTTGAATTGTGTGCAATATTCAGTTATATTAGTATTGAATGATTAAATTCACTTCACATTTAGGGCAGCTCAAGGAACCAAAATGAGTGAAGATTCAGAATTAACCAGGATTCCTTTTCAGGTGTACAGATATCCAAGAATAGGATGGAATCAAGGCATTCCACCAACATGGTTCAGCAGTGAGGACTGTCTTTAGAAACTCAACGTACACGCATGAAAGAACTCACCTATTTGCTTCTCCAAAGATGATGCTATATGCTTTGGGCTGGTGGACTGGAAAAAGAGAGAAAAGAAAAAGATATATAATAAATATGAAGTTCTTTACGCTTAAGGAGGTAAAATTGTCAAATAAACCAAATAAACCTGAGAAGAGAATCTAAATACCATAGAACTTCTCCTAACTCAGACTTTGGCCACGCCATTGTGTGTTACCATGCCTCTGTTCTGTGATTTGGAGTAGTTCTAATATTTTTAGGTATTTTCAAGGAAATGTAGTTTGGTCATTTAAGCGAATTCACTTCTAAGCAAGACCTCAAAGATCCTTTTTTTCTTGAATCTAAGCTCTAGGAAGGGAGGAGTTCTGCGGGCTGACTTGCCCACTCAGAAAGAAAGAAGCAGAACTTCCAGACCTATTTTGGCCCTGATCCTTTCCAAGATAGAAAGTATTCCTTTCACTCATTGGAACCTCTATTTCTCTGCCTACAGAAAAGAATCACTAGAATGATCCATTTCTTTTTTTTTTTTATTTATTTTGAAAGAGAGAGAGAGAGAAGGAGAGAGACCATGCACAAGCAGGGGAGGGGCAGAGAGAGGGAGAGACAGAATCCCAAGCAGGCTCTGCACTTTCAGTGGCATGGGGCTGGAGCTCACGAACTGTGGATCCTGACCTGAGCCGAAATCAAGAGTCAGACAGTTAACCGACGGATCCACCGAGGCGCCCCTAGAATGATCCATTTCTAAGACAAGAAAAAAGGATTTAAAAATACTTTGCGGGGCGCCTGGATGGCTTAGTTTATTAAGCGTCTGACTCTTGGTTTCAGCTCAGTTTGTGATCTCAGGGTTCAGAAGTTCAAGCCCCGCATTGCTCTCTGCACTGACAGGGCGGAGTCTGCTTAAGATTCTCTCTCCCTCTCTCTGTGCCCCTCCCCTGCTCACACTTTGTCTCTCTCTCTCTCTCTCAAAATAAATAAATAAACTTAAAAAAAATTTTTTAAATACTTTGCAAGTGAGACCATGATCCCTGTGGGCCCAGTAGTCCTCCTTCCATCCTCAGCAGCAGAGCTGAGCCCCGCTCCCCTCCCCCGCCCCCCCAACCCCCCCCACCCCGGCTTCTGGGCACAGCAATCCACACAGCAGCTTACTTCTCTGAGTTCAGCCAGCTCCTTCTGGAGGTGGAAGAGCTGGAACAACCCCAGCCCCAGTCCAACCAGGGCCACCAGAACCATGAAAAACATCACAAGGAGACACAGCCCTGTGTTGTGGTCCCTTCTCGTCTTCAGAGGTGGCAGTGGCAGTGGGGGCAGTGGGGGCAGCGACGGCGGCGGCGGCGGCGGCGGCGGCAGTGTTGGTGGCGGCGGTGGCGGCGGCCTCCTTTGCCCAGGCCTTCCCGGCACAGAGGACGGACACGGGAGGACCGACCCTGGAGAGCCCCAGGGAGAGCTGGCCCTGCTGTCCACCCAGTAGATCTGAGGGTACGGGTAATTCAGGGGCTGCTGCATGGCAGCCAGTTCCTGGAGCTGGCCCCGAGCGAAGATGTCAAGGGTGGACCTGCTGTTTCTGACTGCTCCAGGGAAGAAAAGCCAGCTCTGTCTTTATAGAGTTTCCATAGGCAAGGGAAACACCTCTCTTTCGATCTCTCTTTCCTTCTCTCTTTCTGCTTCTCAAAGAGACACCCACTCACTTTGCATCTGAAGCTGAGAAGCCTCGAGACGGCTCAGAGCAAACCCCGGGAAGTTTCCGCCCACAATTTTCTGGTGAAAGCCTGCTGGGGCCCAGGGGCTGCTCCCCTATTACCTGAGTCACGAGTAGAAGAGCCTTATTGTCCTTGGGCCCTGCAAGAGCAGGTACACTGCGTAGCCCTGTGGGCTTTGTCCACTGCCTGGTGCCAGGGAGAGTGGCCAGTGGGGTGTGTCCAGGACCCCAGGGGCAAGAGTGTGGCATCTGAGCTAGAGGAATCGCTTGACCTTTTGCATGAGGGAACCAATCCCTTGCAGGCAGGTCCAAGCACCATAATTCACGGGGTAAAAATCTGTCCCCCCTCCCCCTTCATTAGACCAGAGGTTGCAAACCAGTGGCTGATACGCCTTTTGGATCCCATTGACTTGCTTTGTCTATGCCTCAAAATGTTTTGTTTTTTTTTTCTTTTCACTGCTGTCCCCTTTTAAAACCTGGGATATCCCAAGGATGCCTGGGTGGCTCAGTTGACTGAGGGTCCAGCCTCAGCTCTGGTCATGATCTGGAGGCCCATGGATTTGAGCCCTGCGTCAGGCTTTATACTGTCAGTGCAGAGCCCACTTCAGTTCCTGCCTCCCTCTCACTCTGCCTTTTCCCAGCTTGTGCCTTCTCGATGCCTCAAAAATAAAAACATCAAAAGATATGAAATAAAATTGGGATATTCCACATCAAAATCTACACAGTTTTTTATTATGTTTTGAACCATTACAATACTGGCATCCAGAGCTGGGCAGCTGGTGTCCTCTGGGAACAGACTGAGCTGCTCCCGGCTGGCCACCTGCACCCTCTCCACATGCTTCACACACCCGCTCGGCCTGCGAAGTGGCCTTCCAGGCCCCTGCAGGCACGTGTTTGCAGCCTGTGCTATGACTGTCACATGTAGTACTTGGTGCCCGGTTAAATTTGAATGTCACATGAATAAATAATTCTTAGGATAAGTATGTCCGACACATTACATGGGCTACACTAAAAAAATTATTTGCTGTTTATCTGACATTCAAATTTAACCGATTGTCCTGAATGTTTTTTACCAAAGATGGGAACGCTACCTAAACTGACCTCACCCTTTTCTCTGTCTTCAAATACTTCTTATTTATTACTTTTTAATATATATTTTAAAATGTACTCATTTATTTTTGAGAAAGAGAGAGAGCAGGGGAGGGGCAGAGAGAGAGAGGGAGAGAAGGAATCCCAAGCTGGCTTCGTACTGTTAGCACAGAGCCCAATGCAGGGCTTGAACTCACAAACTGTGAGGTCATGACCTGAGCCAAAATCAAGAGCCACCAGGTACCCCTTCAAATACTCTTTATTTGCCAGTAATACCCAAGTGCTTGGCTCCACTCACAATCATGCTCTCATATACACCATAAAAACCGCTCACAAAACCTTATTTTCCACTTTACTGGAAGGCTGCACGTTGCAGATCTCACAAGCATTTATATCATGCTTTGACATTTCTGTGGCTACCATTCTGGCTCTCCACCTGCACCAAACCAATACCAAACTTATTTCCCGGTTACATTCTGCCCACCCACCCTGGTTCCCATACTGCCTGTTTCACTTGAAACTTGTTTCAACTTGTTTCACTTGATGTTGTTTTTCTGGGGACAACTTCTGACTCCTCTTTCTTTCTCTTCTGCAACATTTAGCCCAGGACTATTTATTTTCACCCTGAACTTGTTTCTCACATCGGCTCACCCTCTCCTGTATTTTTTGGGTTACTGCCTTAGGTCACACTGTTATCCTCTCTCACCTGCAATACTGCAAGGGCACCCTGACTGCTCTCCCCCCCCACCAGCTTCCCTCAGCACAATCCACCCTGCAAAATGAGGCAAGAATCATGCTTGTGAAAACAAACTCAATTAACGCACTTTGTTGCCTAAAACCTTCTGTTGGAAGGTTTGATACTGGAAGCAGTCCAAATTCCCTAGCGTGACACATGGATTCTTTCCAGTTAGACTCCAACTGCTGGCATGGCCTCCTCTCCAGACACTTCAGCCCACATCCCACTCTCTGCTCATGAGACAGTGTGACAAGTAAGAGCAGAACTGACTGCACGAGGTTCTCACTATCCTTCGGAGGGGGGTAGAGTTAAAGTGCTTTTAAACTCACATATGGCTTTAATCATAGTCATGAAAAACGGCAAGTTCATAAATAATCATCGGAATATATAATTTTAAGAATTCCACCATACATACAACAAACCCAGCAAACAAACAAAAATGTTGAAAGTATCCTGACATAACTCAAACAAAAAAATTGTATAGTCTTATTTTTAAACTATAAAAATTTTACTGAAAATGGCCATGATTTGAAAAAGCGAAAAAATATACCACATTGTGGATGGGGAGGATAGAAAATGTTGCATGGTGCTTGGAGTTTTGTGGTTCTGCCTGGGTTCAAATCTTGGCTCTTTCACTTATTAGCTGTGTGAACTGGACAGGTCACTATCCCTCCTTTGTGCCATGGTTTGCTCATCTATAACGATGAGTATGATCAGGGGTGCCTGGGTGGCTCCATCGGTTAAGCATCTGACTCTTGGTCTCAGTTCAGGTCATAATCTCACAGTTCGTGAGATTGAGCCCTGAGTCGGGCTCCATGCTGACAGCCTACTTGGGATTCTCTTTCCCTCTCTCTCTTTCTGCTCCTCCCCTGCTCATGTTCTCTCTTTCTCTCTCTCAAAATAAATAAATAAACACTAAAAAAAATGGGCATGATCATAACAGTATTTATTTCATAGGGCACTGTGGGCACTAAATGAGCCAAAGCTTTTGATAGTTAAATAGTCCCTAGCATCAAAGCAAGCTCTTAGCAAATGTTGTCATTACTGTAAATGTATGAAATCTTCCCATGTGTAATTCATCTGTAGAGTTAAGAAACTGATGGTCTTCCACTAAAAATAAAAGAAGGTGGAGAACAGGTTGCAGGGAAAAGGTCAAGTCAACGTCCAACAGTCAGTATCTGCAGATTCTACCAGTGGACTGATGGACTGAAGGAGCCCTCTGTTTCAGGCTGAGATTCGCCCTGCTCTTCTCTCTCAAACTCCCACAGAAACTTCTAGCATTCTTCGATCAGAATTATGCTATACTTTTCACATCTCCCTATGCCCTTCTTCTTGATTCATTCCGTAATAGGAGGAGGAATCAGAATCCTGCCCCAGACCCACCCAGTGACTTCTAATCCTGGGAGAGTCTGAACAGAAATAGAGACTGAGAGCAGTCTTTAAACACCAGTATTGCTCTTTGATAATGCTGCCAAACATTGTAGGTCCGCAAAATCGTGGAGAAATAAAAGCCCTAAAAAAACAATAACAGGAACTCATTATAGTTTGGGGTACTACTAGAACCTTGCTAACTAGCAGAAATAATCTTTTCATCCCAGATTGCTGGAGGAAAAACATACATATTTGCCTTTGAAAGATGTGCTGAGGTTGCCAGGTGACTCAGTCCGTTAAGGGTCGGTCTTCAGCTGAGGCCATGATTCACAGTTCGTGAGTTTGAGCCTCAAGTCATTGCCTGTGCTGACAGCTCAGAGCCTGGAGCCTGCTTGTGTCTCCTCTCTCTCTGCCCCTCCTCTGCTTGCATTCTGTCTCTGTCTCTGTCTCTCTAAAAAATAAACACAAAAAATAAATAAGAAAGAAAGAAGTAAAGAAAGATGCACTGAAGGGACGCCTGGCTGGCTCAGTCATTAGAGCATACAACTCTTGATATCAAGGTTGTGAGTTTGAGCCGCGTGTCTGGTGTAGAGATTACTAAAAATAAATAAACCTAAAAAAAATGATGCACTGAATAAACAAATCAAAGGGCCAGCAGGCTGGCAGCCCCCACGTGTGGGAGACCAATCGAGGACTTCTCTCATCCTCACCTTACCCCTCCCTCCTACTTGCTCTGAAAGCATCTCTAATTCTGGAACGAGGGTTCCTTGAGGATGGACAGGGGAGAAAGATTCAGAACTGGTGATTTCTTTCAGAAAATGGGGTAAGATAGCCAGTCATACAGATTTAATGGGATATGGGTGAAACTTGGGAGCAAATTTAAGTGCAGGATCAAAAGAGAGAATGCTCCTTGTACAAGTTGTTAGAATTTTTTAGGCATCTTACCTCATTAGATGAAATTCAAATTATTGTTAATTAATGATGGTCCTTCTAGCATTGTAATTATCTTTGGAAATTGTCCTGACCTCTTAGTAAAAGAAGTCCAATGATCTTTCCCCAGGGTGGCATGTTAACCACATTAGGTTAAAAGGATAAAATAGGAAGCAGAAGGGCCTTCCCTTTCTGACATTCCAGAGTTTGAGCAGGGGAGCCAACTCAGTCAACTGTGGCCTGTGATGTGCTTCAGCAGTAGCCCAGAGGGCTCCATGATGGAACCAGCAGCTAACTTCCCTGGGGACAGGGAAGAGACTAAAAAGACAGGGATAACACTGAATAGTAGCAAATTACATGTACACTGTGTCTATCCTGTTCACTATCACTGGGTGAAAACTCAACAAACATGTTGGCTGAGCTAATGAATACAGATGAGTCTGAGGTCAGACTTCAGTGGGAATTAAGATTCTTCTGGAACCTCACTCAGTGATGCTTTGCGTTCCTCTCCTGATAACACTTTGCAGGTGCGGTTGTCCTGCTGCTGCCATGGGGGAGCAGAGCAACCTTGCCCTTTCCCCTCCTTTCTCTGAGGCCAGCCATGTCACTCCTTCAGTTGCCACTGATGGGAATGTATATCGGATTGTGTCCATCTGTTGTTTAAAATAACACTTCAGGGGGCACCTGGGTGGCTCAGTCGTCAAGCATCAGACTTCAGTTCCATTCATGATCTCTTGGTTCACATGGTCGAGCCCCACATTGAGCTCTCTGCTGTCAGCATGGAGCTCTCTTGGGATCCTCTTTTCTTCTCTCTCTCTGCCCTTCCCCACTTGCACTCTCTCTCTCTCTCAAAAATAAATAAATATTTATAAATAAATAAATAAAAAAGCACTGAGCCTGGGTGGCTCAGTCTAGTGGACAGTAGACTCTTGGTTTGGGCTCAGGTCATGATCTCAAGGTCGTGGGATCTGGCCCTCAGTGGGGTTCCCTGCTGAGTGTGTAGCCTACTTGGGATTCTCTCTCTCTCTGCCCCTCCTCCATGCTCTCTCACTCTCTCTCAAAATAAATAAAAACTTAAAAAAATAAAAAATAATAATAAAATAACACTTCAGCGGCTTCCCATTTCCACTAGAATAAAATCTGAAATCTTTAGATTGACTTCCAATTCGATGTCTGGACTCTTCCTTCCTCTGTAACTCTTTCTATTCTCTTCCTCTCGTGCCACACTGGGGCCAGGAAGGCCTTTCGGTTTATTAAAAGTTCTTGCCCACCTCAGGGCCTTTGTCTAAAATGCTACCACTGGCTGGAATGCTCTTTGCCCCACCTGTGCCCTACCTTTTGTTTTTTTCCCCCAGTTTATTTATTTATTTATTTATTTATTTATTTATTTATTTATTTATGTTGATAGAGAGAAAGCAGGGGAGGGGCAAAGAGAGAGGGAAAGAGGGGGAGAATCCCAAGCAGGCTCCACACTGATAGCACAGAGCCCAACTCAAGGCTTGAACTCACAAACTGTGAGATCATGACCTGAACCGGAATCAAGAGCCACCCAGGCACCCCACCTCTGCCCTACGTTTATATGACCAGCTCCCAGAATCCTTCAATTCTAAGCTAACTATCACTTCTTCAAAAAGTTTTCACTGGTCCCTCCATCTAAATGAGAGAATCCCAGTTAGTATTCTCTCTTATAATACTCTGGGCTTTTTAACCTTTTCTGGTACTTATCCCATTTCACAAATAGATATAGATAAAGAATCATGTCGATCTTCTAAACCCTGTTGTATATCCAGCCCCGCACAGCGCCTGATAACTAATGTGCACTCAATAAATAAATGTTGAAACAATTCTTACCAGACTCCCCCTGCAGCAGTTTTATAGCACCCTCAAATTACAACTCATTCACTTTCTCAATTTCTCATCAGATTTTGGCTCTTAACCCCTGAGACAAGTCAGAAGACATTAGAAAGGAACCACATAGACTTACACGGAAGGCATCCATCCCGGTAAGAAGCCAACTGGGTCTCAAGGCAGCCTTTGGTTTTTCCTGCTTCCAGATGACCTCCTTGCCACCCACAGCATGTCCCAAGAAGGCAGGGAGAATCTGTCTTCCCTCCTGACTCAAAAGTTTTAATAGAATTCAGTGGAGTCACTGTTTCTCTCAAGAGACTTACCGAGTTTGCTTGCAGTTAGTGAGAACCCTGCTGACCCTGACATGACGACGTTTAGGTGGCAGCTCAGCAGACTGACATCTTTTTATCTTTTATATTTTTATTGAAAGGTAGTTGACACGCAGTGTTACATTAGTTTCAGGGGTATAGAGCATAGTGATTCAACTTCTATGTTATGCTGTGCTCCCCACAAGTGTGGCTACCATCTGTCACCATATAATGCTGTTCCAATACTATTGACTATATTCTCTACGCTGTACCTTTTATTCTGGTGACTTATTCATTCCACAACTGGAAGCCTATGCCTCCTTCTCTGCTTCATCTACTTCGCCCATCCCCCCATCCCCTCTCCGCTGGCAACCATCAGTTTGTTCTCTGTATTTATGGGTCTCTTCTTCCTCTTTGTTGTTCATTTGTTTTGTGTTTTAGATTTCACCACGTGAGTGAATCATATGGTATTTGTCTTTCTCTATCCAATTTATTTTACTTAGTATAATATCCTCTAGGTTCATCCATATTGTCACAAAAGGCAGGATCTCATCCTTTACATGGCTTAGTAATATTCCCCCCAACAGGTGCATATAGCTTTTCAAATTAGTGTTTTCATTTTCTTTGGGTAAATAGTAGTGGAATTACTGTACCATATAGTATTTCTATTTTTAACTTTTTGAAGACCCTCCCTCTTGTCTTCCACAGAGGCTGCACAAATTTGCATTCCCAACAACAGTGCATGAGGGTTCCTTTTTCTCTACATCCTCACCAACATTTATTATTTCTTGTCATTTTGATTCTAGTCATTCTGACTGGTGTAGGGTGATATCTCATTATAATTTTAATTTGCATTTCCCTGATGATGAGTGATATCAAGTATTTTATCATGTGTCTATTGGCCGTCTGTATGTCTTCTTTGGAAGGTGTGTATTGAGGTCCTCTGCCCGTTTTTAATTGGGTTATTTATCTTTTTGGTCTCACATTTAGGTCTTTAATCCATTTTGAATTTATGTTGGGTGTGGTTTGAGAAAGTGGTTGTCTAGTTTCATTCTTTTGCAGGTGGCTGTCAAATTTTACCATTTATACATATACCATGTATATTCTTGCCTCCTTAGTTGTAGATTGACCATACAAGTATGGGTATATTTCTGGACTCTATTCTCTTCCATTGATCTATGTGTCTATTTCTGTGCCAGTACCATACTGTTTTGATTACTACAGATTTGTAGTATAAGCAGATTGACCATCTTTTCTTCTGAGTCCTTGTATGTAAGCACAATATACATTGGAACCACTGGAAAGAGTGCCAAGGTGATACATTGGTTACTAAATCATATGAGTGACTAAATTCTATGGATTTCTCACTACTAGAAAGAGAAATGGCTAAACATGAATTCCAAATCTAGACTAGTACCTGATATTAAAGGCACTCAATAAATATCTGTTGGTGACATTAATATAAATGGGAAAGCTAATGCAAATAAGTTAAGTAGCTTGCCTAAGGTCACACAGCTGTTGGCATTTGAGCCAAAATTCTAACCCCAAAAGGGCAAAATGTGAAAGTGAAAAGGAAACAAAAATGCCTGAGACTACTTCATGAGCAGTGTCCCCAAGTGCATAGGGCTGGGAGCCTGCTCCCTCCAGGGTGGCGAGGAGGTGGGACGCGCCCTAAACAACATCTATGAAGATTGGAAATGCCCTGGGGCACCTGGGTGGCTCAGTCAGTTACGCTGCTGATTGGCTCAGGTCATGATCTCATGGTTTGTGAGTTCAAGCCACTCGTCCAGCTCTGTTCACACAGCTCAGAGCCTGGAGCCTGCTTCAGATTCTGTGTGACCCTCTGTCTCTCTGCTCCTCCCCTGCTCACTCTGTCTCTCTCTCTTTCTCAAAAATAAATAAATATTTTTTAAAAATTAAAAAAATTGGAAATGCCTGGGTCTTGTGGGTTCTTTTATGAGTTATGTTTGAAAAGCTTCATTGCAAAAACACGTCATGGTGGGTTTGTGGGAAAGTCAGATGCACCAAAGACTGACTCAAATGTCAAAGTCGTTGTTTTTGTCGCCCACTGCTTCCTTTGAGTGTCTAGCAGATATTGGGGAGGGCTATGCGGCTGGATGCCTCGAGAGCCTTCCATCCTTGGGGTCTCACAAGAGGCAAACTTTGGCACACAGCCTCTGAGTCTGGGATAAGTTTGCTGCCCGAGACTTGGGACAACAGGAAGAGGTCAACCTCAGTCGGGTAAGTGAAGAGCCCTGAGTTCCGGACCCATCTGTCAATCTACAAATGAGCCTCTCACACCTCTGAGCCTTGTTTGCAAACCGGCTGCATTACTGTCGTACCATCACCAAACCTTACACGGCCCTCGAATCACATGACTTATGGAATGTGGCTATCATCCTGCTATGCCCCTTATTTCACAGACGTGGACCTGAGCTCCTGAGGCAAAGAGGATTCTGCTGAGACCACAGCCAGTGCGTGGCAGAGTGAGCGAAAAAACCTGTCTGTCTCCTGGCCACTGCCCCACCATGTCGTAAATACCTGGACAGGAAAAAAACAGCAATTATTTCTGTCCAATTCTATCTCTACACTCCTGAGCACCAGTTCATGCAAAGCACCATGGAGGGTGCAAAGACACACCTGTGGCCATGGCACAGTTCCTTAAGGAGCCCCTTGGTGGGTGGGATGTCCCTGCTGTCTTCACAGTCCCTCAAATCTGCCAGGCTTTCCTATCCCTCATAGTCAAAACCCTGACCTGCTGTTGTGTTGGGATGGCTGGTGGGGAAGAAGGGAAGGAAAGAAACCTTTATCTCAAGACTACTATCTGCCAGGCACTCTATACATTCTCGTATTTGGCTCTCAGGCCACCTTCTAAGATAAGTATTACTACCTCCATTTCCAAATGATTAAGAAAAGTTGATGGACTCAGGGAGTTGCTAAGCTTGGATTTGAATTCAGGTCTTTCCGGCAGATCGCACTGTCACTCTTTAGCCTTTTCTTCTTCCCTGAGCTGTCCTCTGGTCTCTGCAGATGTTCACGTGCCTTTAGAACCTTTGACAAGCAAGTTCCCCTCCCCCAGAACATAAAATCAAAATCCCACCTTGTCATTCTAGGGAAGCTGAATTCCCAGCTGAAGGTCTTCCTTCACACGATTTCATCCCCACACTGCCGCCCACCCCCACCCTTCCACGCCCCTCCTGTTTTTATAGTGTCCTCTTTCCTGAGAAGCCAGACTCTCAACCATTAGCTATCCTCCACCCCACAAAGGCACTGTATTCAGGCACTAAGGCTTCCCAGACCCCTGTCCCCCACTTCTCATCCTCACCTCCAGACAGGCAGCCCAGGTACTGTCCACTCCTCTACTGACAGAAGAGGACACGAGAGCCCAACAAGGTTGTCCTTCCATGAGGATTTCCTGGGCCAGCCCACACCTCCACTCTTCCCGGTTCCTGCTCCCAGACCTCACTGCACCACTCTGTGTGTGTGGTTCCCATGTCTCATTACACGTGATTTCCTTGCCCTTTTCCTGGGAATTTCTCCATCATTCCAGCCCATCACTTCAGTTGTTACCTTTCATTCACAGCTAATTCTATTTTATCTTATTCTAGCTGCTTAGCGTAGTCCAAAATTTCCAAATTATACCTGGGAATATCCTTTGCCTACAATGTCCTTCTGTCTTCCTGGTGAACTCTTTCTTCCAAAGTCAGTTCGGACAATAGCCTGTTTGTGAAAGCCTTCTCTGGGTACAGTGAATCCCTCCTTCCTCAAGGTACCTGTAGCCTGTCTATTGTAACACAACACACCAAGTCACTGGAAATGTCTCCTGATTTCCTAGACTCAAGCATCTTCACTACTGGGACACTTTTGTTTTGTTTTGTTTTGTTTTGTTTTGTCAATTTCGCAATCTGGAATCTCTAGCTTAGATGCTGATGCACAGGGAATGTTCAGTAACTATTTCCTGAGTATTGCATGTGTATATAGACCCGATGGGGTAGAACTGGAACCAAACAGTAGAAGGTTCTGTTCCACCAGACTCCGAGTTCCCCAAGGGCAGAGAGACAACTTCTTCCATCAGTGAATTCCGCTGTGCCAACAGTCAAAGTGCTACAAATGCAGAATGAGCCACCGGGCTATGGTCAGTTCCCCCTTCCAGGAGATGTGTGGCACTGGATAAATGATGCCATGGCACAGATTTGGGGCAGGGGGTGCACAAGGTATTCCTGAGCTCCGTGTAAGCCCCGAAGACCATGTGTTTCCAGAGTGAGCAAGAGGTCTGTTCATAGGTCAAAAGAGACAGGGAAAGTGGAGGCATGGGAATGGAAGTGAAAGTGGCACAAAGGTAGAAAATAAAGGTCCCATGAGGAAAGGGAGGCTGAACACTGGCAAAAGGGAGAAGATTGGAAAGATTGGCCAGAAGAACAACGTGAGAGAGTGGGGCTCATTAGCCACAGGGAAGTACTTGCACTTCGGCTTGGCCAGCTGCACGACCCCCCTGCTAGTCCAGAGGCAGTCGCAGAGAATATTAAAGCTAACATGCTGACAGCCACTGCGACTAGAAATCAGCCAGAGATGGACGTCGTGCCCACTCCACCCAAACAGGAACCCGAATTCTAGAAAATCAGTTGCAACTGACAAAAACTAAGCCACGCAGGAACACAGGGAAAGCTCTTACTGCCCCGTGCCAACCGGCTTCTCTTGACATGCCGCAGCCTGGCCAGCCCTGAGTCGACACGCCAGGAGCATACAAGGGAACCGGCGGAGAGCAGCACACCCCCAGCTCTGGTGCCCACTGGCTCCAAAACCCATCCTTTTCCCAAAACTTGCTGCACATTATAGGTGGTGACATGGTATACTGAACTCTGGGACCAGTCCGCCTTCCAGACAGGAAATGACAGGAGACCTGTATTCATGTTGTGACTTCGGCGGCAGACCCTGCTCTACCTTCATCCCCTGCTTCTTACCAACCCAGGGCTACCTGGTGCGCCCAGGCATGTTTACGAAGTATCTGAGTAGCCATGTTTACAGGGCAGGCAGTATGTCCAGACACTGAGGCAGATCCTTACCTGGATTCTCGTGCTAACTCCTCCAATAAGCTGATAAATATCATCATGGGCAGATAAGGAAACTAAATCTCAGAAAGGTTAAATAATCTCTCAAAATTACACACACAGCTATTAAGTGGCAGAGCCTAGGTTTAAAGTTTGTTTGTTTGTTTGTTTGTTTGTTTGTTTGTTTTGAGAGAGTGGGGAGAAGGGGCAGAGAGGGAGAGGCAGAATCCCAAGCAGGCTCTGCACTGACAGTGCAGAGCCTGATATGGGGCTCAAACTCAGGAACAGTGAGATCATGCCCATAGCCCAAGTCGGATGCTTAACTGACTGAGCCACTCAGGCACTCCCTCCCCCACCTCCCCAGTTTAGATTAAAAGCAGTTCCAGGACCCATGACCCAGGGCTATCCAGGAATGGGGCCTTGTTCCCCTATCCTGGAATCCCTGCCCAGATGTGCCCTCCTCTTCCACGCAGGCCCCGCTTTGTGCACTGCTGTCTTGCAAGTCTTGCTCGCCCTCCAGGCTCTCCTCCCTGGGTCCTGCCCTGGCACCTGTGCCTGAGCCCAGAGGCAGCCTGCTGACAGGCGCCCTGCCCCCCTACCCAGGCACCTTCCAGCTGTCTCACTGCTGTGGAGGCGGGCCTGCCTGCCCTTTTATCGCCAGCTTCAGAAACCCGCCCCCCTCACCACTACAGAGGCTAACCTTTGCATCTTGCTGTCCACATTTCTTGTGTCCTTGCCCGACGTTTGGAGCTGGATTGAATAGACACTGAGACCTGAGTACATCCCAGACAGCGCCCGCCAGATGGCTGCATGGGCTCCTTCTTCCCTGTAACGTAACCCAAGAGCGCCCTCCATCCTAATACTGCACTTACCCCTGCACGCCTCACTTACCACAGCTGCTTGACCCTAAAGAAAGGGAGATCTCAGCCCGGGGCCTGGAGATCCTCGGGCTCTGACCCTCTAAGTGGGGTGGTGGGTGGACTTTGGCTAAGGGAGCAAAGGCCCCTTCGCCTTGCTGCTCTGAACTACCTCACCTCCCAGCTCTGCACCCTCCCTCATTGCTGCAAGGTGAGTGCTCCTCCCGCACCCGCAGCCGCCCCGTGTGCATGCGCCTGGGTAACCTCCTGCCCGGAAGCTCAGGTTCACCACCTCCACCACCCCACACGCAGGGCAGCGGGGACCTGGGCGAGGACAGGCGCTGAGCAGAAAGACGCCGATGAGCCGTCACTGTGGTCACTAAAGCAGCTTCGTTTTCCCGGAACTCCCTGGGTTGATTCACTTCCAGCTGCAGCTCCACAGGGTGAAGCAGGTCCTGAGGAAGTGGTCAGAGGGGGCCAGAGAGCACTTCCTTTCACACAAGGCCTTGGGGCAGAAGCGAAGCCTCCTCACATCTCCTTCCAAACGTCTCTCCTGCCCCACAGCCCCTCTCTCCAGTTTACAGACACACCTCCTCTGTGTTGTCCATTTTTTCACCTCCTCCTGTACCTGTGTAGGGTTCTCCATCCAGGTGGGAGATCCCTGTGTTCACAGTCTTGGGAGCTGGAATACCTCTTAGTGCTCAGCTTTCTGTTCCTCCACGCGTTCGTGCATTCACTCGGCATCCACTGTGTGCCCTTGGCACGGACCCTGCACTTGGGCTTCACACAGTGTGGCCGTCCTCATTGTCCAGCTGGAAATCTGAGGAGAAAGACCTTCCCAAACCGCATCTCTTGGCTGGCAGCATATCATTTCCAAAAATAAAATCTCTCAGAGCAATTAAATTTTAAAAATGTTATAGTCCAAGGTTTCTTGTGCAGGGATGCCTCCTTCCCTGGACACTTCCGGCATGCAGGGTGCATCTGCTGTGGTTGGTGGGCAGTTCTGTGCCCGAAGTCCATGGACACCTGATAGCTGATTGTGTCCCAAGAAACTAAGTCCAGTCCACTCTGAAGATATGCACATCTCATGTGACATCTCTTGTCCTGAAAGAAAGGTTGAATGTTATTGTCACTCTCACACTCCTCTGGAATCAGGCAGAAAGCTTCTTAGTTTTATTTTAATCCTAAATTCTGCCACCTAAAACTTGGGGAAGGTACAACCCACATCATTAAGGATTTGAAGTATCAGTTAAAAATCAGCTGCTACAAAGGAAATGAACTATACCAGAGAGAAAACACTTTGCTCAAAACCTAAGACTAAACACGAGAAAACTGAGAACCAGGGGAAAAAAGTGAGTTAGTCAGCCTCCTTCAGGAGCCAGGGCCAAAACTTCCATTCTCCTGACATCAGTCAAGGTCAGGTGCATCCCACAGCAGGCTGAGGACACCCTGACCTCTCTGGCAATGTGGCTCAAACCATGAGGCATTTTAGTTCAATTCAGGCAAATCTATGATGTTCTTTTGTCCCCATGGTAATTGGTTTTAGCAACTTTACGTTTGTCCCCATCTAGGAGTAGAGATTGTGTTTCTTGATTATTTTGCTGGACTGGAAGAAATGAAATGGTATTTGCCATCTTGATGATTGCCCTCCACAGGAAAATATCCAACTTTTGTTTTTTTTTATTTTTTTCACGTTTTTATTTTATTTTTGAGAAAGAGAGACAGAATGTGAGCAGGAAGGGACAGAGAGAGAGGAAGAAACAGAATCTGAAGCAGGTTCCAGGCTCTGAGCTGCGGCAGAGCCTGATATGGGGTTCGAACTCACAGACCATGAGATCATGACCTGAACTGAAACCAGATGCTTAACCAACTGAGCCACACAGGCTCAGGGAGACCCAGTTTAGGAGCCCAGCCCATAATAAGGCTTAGTCAGAGAGAAATGAGGGCTTCTATAGGAACACTTACAAGTAGGAAGGATGCAGAAAGCCTTAGAGTGACTATACTTGTCCAGTGAAGTGGAAACTTGCCCTCCCACCACTGCCCCATAGTTGGTAACAACAATCCAATTTTCTCTGAGGGACCACCTGCCCACCCTCTTCTAGCCATGTGTTCAACTTCAGCTGATCCCACCAAGATGCCCTCTTGATCAGTCATTAAAACCATGAGTCCTGCTGGCTCATGATTGGAGCTGAGAGATGAGCAAAGAGATTCTTGGTGATATCATCTGAGTATCTGAATCCAGGAGGGTCTTAATCTTGGAGCCCTACTCCTAAGTTTTATAAGTTATGGATATCATAACCTTTCCTTCCCTTCCCTCCCCTATCCCCCCCTCCTGTCCCCTCCCCTTTCTTCCTTCCTTCTCTTCCTCCCTTCCTTCTTTCTTTCTTCCTTTTTTCTCTTTCTTTCTTTCTTTCTTTCTCTCTCTCTCTTTCTTTTCTTCCTTCCTTCCTTTCTCTCTCTTCCTTTCTTTCTTCCTTCCTTCCTTCCTTATGAATGTTAAGTCCATTCAAGTTGGGTTTCTATCTTTGCAACCAAAAGAGACCTACCTAATAAACCCAGAGCAAGGACACTGAGTGGGTGCTCAAAGAGAATAAGAGCTTCAGTGAAAGGGTGGTAGCAATATTTTGGGCACCTGGCCTGAATCCTGCTGGCTCCTGACAGAGGAGTGCGGGCCCTAAGGGGGTGCCCTGGTGCCACAGCAGAGCTCACCAAAACAGCAGAGCTCATCCTGAGCTGACATCTAGTCCTCCACCCACCTAACCTTCCAGTGAGATTCAGTGTGAGAATATGAATCTGCTTTTGATGAGATTTCACCCACTCTGACTCCCACAGTGCTTTCCAGGTCGCCAGAATATAATTTTTCATTTAGAGGCACCCAAAGATGCCTGAACTGGGGTTCATCATCAGCCACATTCTTTTTCTATTGCTGAAACCCAAGTTTCCTCCATTTATAATAGACATCTGGTCCCAAAGTCCTTCTTTTTCAGTGACTGCTGTCCCTCTCCATGTTCACCTGGCAGAAATAGGGTGGGCATCAGCCCTTTAACAAAATCACAGGATTAGACCCTCATGCCTTATTGCAGATCCTAGTTTTTGAGTACATGCTTTGGTTTCTTGTTGTCTTTCCTGGAACATTTCCTGCCGATCCTTCCTTCCCATCTGGAGTTGGAAAGAGGGGGTACGTTACAGACTAATGCGTCACCACAGAGCCAGGAGCTAATTAGTCATACTACCAACCTCTGCTGAGCCTCCCCACTGCAGGATACAGAGGAACACACGGCATCCCCTGTCCTCAAGGAGTTCACCCAGCAGCACGGAACTTGTTTGTAACTCTCAGGTTGCAAAATGGGCAGGCTGGAGACATAACACATCTTTGAGGCCCAGGCCATGCTGTGTGCTCTATGGATAGGGCCTCACCTATTCAAAACACATTTACAAGATGTGGCAAAATTCCCTTCCCAGAATGTGATCAATGCAGGTCGCCAGTCACCAGGAGTGAGCAAGGGGAAGGTCCCAGGGTAGTGTCCTTGGTTCTATCCTTGACCCTTGAGGCCCTGCGCCAAGCTCTGTGCTGCCTCCTTCAGAAGTCAGACCTCAGAGGGAGTGGCCCAGTCAAAACACCAGCTCTGAAGCTGAGAGGTCTTCATGTGACCCACAACTGCTTTGTAAAACGAAGGGCGACAAGCACTCCGGATGCCTCCAATTAGCCCTGGGGTGAGAAGGAGAAGAGTCCTATTTGAGTGGGATTAGGGGAATAAACAGAGAGGGGGCTGGAAAAAGTTAGCTCTTCTTGTTTATTTAAACTTCATGTCTAAAATCAAACAAGCAAACAAAAACTTTGGGCCCATTCCATGGAAAGATCATTTGAATGAAGCTAACAAGCAATGGGCAGAAAGTCATCAGGTGTGTGACTGCATCTCCGCTGCTCAGTATGCTCAGAGCACCACCCCCACCTCCTACCTGGGGAATCATCCCTGAGCCCAAGCCCCACTGTCCTCCTCCAGGAGATCCCCAGCAACTGCCCGGGGCCTTCCTCTCCCCACGCGGCTGCAAGCCTGGTCACTTTGTTTTGGGGAGGCTCTGACACAGCCTGAAAAGTCAGGGTTTCCAGAGTTGAGACACATCAGAGGCTGCTGTGCCCACACGGCCCTGTGCGGCTTGGGCTGGGAGCTCTCGGTTCCGAGCGCAGTGGAACATATGTGCTCCCCACCGCCCCGCCCAGCCAGCGACAGCCCTCACCTTGTTCCACGGGGCTGCCGCAGGGGCGTAGAGGGAGCCCCAGCCCCCGGTCTTCGAGAAAGCCGAGCCAGCCTCCAGGCCTATGGTGTCCTCAGAATCTTAGACAAAGGAGGTGAAGCACCCCTGAAAAGGCAGGCCTCAGGGCCCGATGGAAGCCGTGCAAACAGAAAGTCAGAGATGCTGGTCTGTGATAGGCCTGTGCCTGGAGCAGCTTCTGCTGTTTGATGCTTGTCAATCCTGAGTGTGCTTCCTGTTTGCCTAAGTTGCTACGGCAAGGGCACGTGGTTCAGTCTGCACACACGGGATCTATTCCTTATCTTGTGTGCACGACTACGCAAATGTGCGTCTATGAATATGCAGATAGAACGTATCTTCTGCATTACTCTCCCAACCAGGTAGAGTAAGGTTTGAAGTTAGCTTTGGCTCCTGGACTCACTGATCATTTAACAGTATTTCACACTCATTAAGAACCTACCCCTAAACCAAAGGACATCAACAATGCCCTTTCCCTTCTTCATTTTTCCAAGTCACCAAAGCACAGTTCTGTGCTTCGACAGCAGAGGGAAGCACTTTTCTTACTGGAAAGGGAAAGAAGAAAACAAGTCAGGAGCATTGCCTGCCACCTGTTGTAGCCGGCTGTTTTAGCTTCTGTAAATTGCTTTCTGAATGCATCTCTCCGTTCATTGTTCTGACTAACTGCGTGGTAACTGCTAAAACATTGAGATAAAAGCCTATGTCGCTCCCTGTTAAAGTTATCAGAAGGTGTAACTTCAGCCTGCTTGCTAAGCGCAACCCCACCCCTTTTACTAAGAGCTGAAAAGACAGAGTTAACTGATGAGAAATCTTCTCCATCCCGTGATATCTTAGATGTATAACTATGATTGGTCATTTTAAAGGGACAAAGAGCCTTGGAGTGGTGGGTTCTCACCCAAGATGGCGTTTGTGTATTACAATGTAATTGGCTGCCATGGAATGCTATGGATTGTAATTGGTTAACTAAATAATGACGTGCTCTGTCCATATAATCTCGCTGCTGCCTTCGTTCGGGGTCATTCTCTGCTCCTTAACACCAAGGAAATCATGTTTGGCCAGGCTGTAAAAAAAAAAGCACGTGGCCGTAAATAAAATCATGCCTCGCTTCTCTTCTGCGTTGGTGGTCTTTTCATAAGCACCCCACAACACCACCCAGCAGCTTCCTCTGGAAAGATCTTCACGAAGAGGATGTTCCATTGATCAACAAAGATTTATAGAAAACGTAAGGAACTACAGAGCCCCCAATTTACTTACTATCTGGTGGGAGATACTGAAAAGTAAATACCAACATAAGAAATAGTTATAACATCATAGTAAGAGTAGCACAAGTGCCCTGGGAGCCAGGAGGAGAGTCACCAGTTTTATGGGACAGAGAAACTATTGAAAAGTTGTGATCTCGAGCTAGGTCCCCAGTGGTAGGTAGGAAGCAGCTAGGCCACAAGGGAGGGGAGAGGCGTTCAAAGCAGACAGAAGAGCATGACAGGGAAGCAAAGGCATGTCCCATAACCAACCATGCTGGGCTAGTTCTGCTTTGTTTTTCTCTATGACACTCAGTGCCATGTGACATTTTATACCTCTGTATGTGTACTGGCTGTCTCTCCCAAATAGAATATAAGCCCCCTGAGGGCAGGGCCTTTGTTTTATTCTCTGCTGTGTCCCCAGGCATCTAGAACTTGCTTAGCACGTGAGAGGAATGCAAAGATATTGCTGAATGTGTGGGTGCTGGAGAGGAGTGAGAAATGAGGCTGGGAAGTTCTGGTAAGGTGGCCCCCACCATCACCGGGGCCTTAGGTGTTACGCTTGCGAACGTGAACATAACCTTGGAGATCCAGCACAGGGTTTACAACTTGGCAGCATACAGACCAGACACATGTGTGTTTGGCTTGACTGGATACTATGGTTTGAAAATTAGGATATTTGGGGGTGCCAGGGTGGCTCATTCTGCTAAGTGTCTGGCTTTGGCTCAGGTCATGATCTCACTGTTCATGAGGTCAAGCCCCCTATCAGGTTCTCTGCCGGCAGTGCAAAGCCTTCTTTGGATCCTCTGTCCCTGTCTCTCTCTCTCTGCCCCTCCCCCACTTGCACATGCATGCTCACTCTCTCTCTCTCTCTCTCTCTCAAAAATTAAAAAAAAATAGGATATTTTATAAATATATCTGGCTTCCCTTAAAATGCATAAATTTAGGACCTGAAGTCTTGCAAGACAAAGTTGCTAGTGTTGACAGCAGCTGGTCCTTTAATAAGACTCATGCTATCCAGTTCACCCCGTCTTCTCTGCTGACACCTGTCTTGCATCAGGGCTTTCTTCCTCATATGTCACCTGCCTGCTCCATTTAGACAAATGGGTTTGAGGGGCACCTGGGAGGCTCAGTCGGTTGAGCTCCAGCTTTGGCTCAGGTCATGATCTCACCATTTGTGGGTTCGAGCCCCACATCGGGCTCTGTGCTGCCAGCTCAGAGCCTGGGGCCTGCTTCAGATTCTGTATCTCTCTCTCTGACCCTCCTCTGCTCATGCTGTCTCTCTCTGTCTCTCAAAAGTAAATAAAAAACATTAAAAAAGTTTAGCTAAATGGGTTTGTAACTGATGTGGAAGACAAAGGCAAAAAAAAAAAAAATTAAATGACCCTAGAACATACAGACCATTGACAAGTCCTTGAAACAGGCAGAATGACCTTCCTCTAAAAGCTCAGCCTCCTTGAGCTTGCCACTTTGCAGGGCAAAGGCTGTCCCCCAGAATCCTGTGAGTCTACTCTAAACATATAGAAATTCCTCTGGAAACTTCCTTTAACTCTAGGTCCCAAGATATATGTTAGCAATCATCCTCCAAGCATATGGCCCACTGATACACATCTCAAGGGTCTCATGACTGACTGACTGCTGAACAGTAATAAATGGCATTTTTCTAACAATAGCTAGCCCCCCACAGGGTCCTAGAAACCTTGTTTCCAAATACATTGGAGGCTTGTGCTGTCCTTGACCCTGTCCCAACTTGAAAGGATGTATAGTAAAATCTTGCATTGCAAGTAACTTGTTCTGCAAGTGTTCCATAAAATGAGCAAAGGTTTCTAATACATTTGAACTTGATAAATGAGTGATGTCTTGCAATATGAGTAGTATGTGACACCAAATGTCACATGGTCACAAACAAGCCAATGGTTCTTGAAATTCACTTTGATATATGAATGCTTTGAATTACAAGCTTGTTTCTGGAATGAATTATCTGGCAAACCAAGGTTTTATGTAATCAGTTACCCCTCACAGTCCAGTGCAGCTCTTTCTGCCCATGGATCCCGTCTCTGTTCTTTAATAAAACCACAATTTTGCACCAAGTATGTCTCAAGAATTCTTTCCTGGCCGTTGGCTCTGAATCCCAACATTTCTACATCATAACTCCGAGCTTAGATTCAGAATGTCTGGTTTAAAAATCCCATCAGATAGGGTCACCTGGGTGGCTCATTCAGTTAAGTGTCTGACTTTTGATGTTGGCTCAGTAATGATGTCACAGTTCCATGAGTTCGAGCCTCACTTAGGGCTCTGTGCTGACAGTGCAGACCTTGCTTGAGATACTGTCTCCCTCTTTCTCTGCCCCTCCCCTGCTCTCTGTCTCAGTCCCTCTTAAAAATAAATGGCTTTCTACAATAGCCAAATCATGGAAAGAGCCTAAATGTCCATCAACTGATGAATGGATCAAGAAGATGTGGTATATATACACAATGGAGCACTATATGGCAATGAGGAAGAATGAAATATGGCCATTTGTAGCAAAGTGGATGGACCTTGAGGGTGTCATGCTAAGCGAAATAAGTCAGGCAGAGATGGATAGATACCATATGTTTGCATTCATAGGTCTAACAGGAGAGACCTGGCAGAGGACCATGGGGAGAGGAAGGGGGAAAGAGAACGGGAGAGAGTGAGGGACACAGATCAAGGGAGACTACTGAATACTGAAAATGAACCATGGACCGGAAGGGGGAGGGGGAGGGAGGGAGGAGGGTGATCGTCATGGAGGGGGGCACTTGTGGGGAGAAGCACTGGGTGTTATATGGAAACCAATTTGACAATAAACTATTAAAAAATAAAAAATAAATAAAACATTAAAAAATTAAAAAAATAAAATAGATAAAATCTCCAAATAAATAAATAATAAATAAACAAACATCAAAAAAATCCCACCATGATAGTGAGTCTCCAAAATAATCCCCCAGTGAGACACACCCCTGCCCTCCATAGTGAATCTGAGCTGGTCCTGTGTAGCTCATAGACTGTGAGGGAAGTGACACTGTGTGACTTCCAAGCCCAATTCATAAGAAGCCAGTCACTACATAAGAAGTCTGACTACCCCAAGGCCGCCATCCTGGAAGGAACCCTAAACTAACAATGTGGAGAGGCTGGATAGACGGAAAGAAGGCTGGCAGTCCCCAAGTGTCCCAGCCCTCCCTTCTGAGATGCCAGACAAACAATAACAAATTATTTTTAGCCACCATGTTTGGGGTGGCTTGTCACACAGCAATAGAGAACTAAACACCTACATTACCACTTATTAAGAATGTGGTTGTGGGCACATTATTTAAGCACCATTAAGCCTCAAATTTTTTCATCATTAAAATAGTGGTGATAATAGTACTGACTTCAGAGTTGTTTAAAATTCAAATTTGATCATGAATAGAATGTACTTAGTCTGGAAGCTAGTGTGTCATGAGTGCTTGGTAAATGTTAATTATTTTTCTTTAGTTCTCATTAGTATTGTTGTTGAAGTCTCTATGGTGGGTAGTTACTTCTCAAAACCAGCATGCCGAAAAGGGAGCAGAGGCAGGGAAGGTACTGATGGACAGGTGAGGGTCAGGGAGGGTACACGTGTAGAAGACAGGGTGGTGTGTATATTTTGATATCACAAACTCTGAAACACCAGGCAGTTGGCTATTTCTTTCATTTTGGTGTCTATACTAAGGATTCTGGTGACTCCTATCAAATCACAATTCATTAATTCAAACTCATTCAAAAACATGTATTGAGCACTGACTATGCCAGGCACCATTCTAGGTGATCTGGGGATACAGCACTGAACAAAACAGATAATGACCCCTGTCCTCATGGGACCTCCATTCTAGTGTCGAGGAACAAATACCAACCAAATAAGTAAGTCAAATATATAGTATTGCAGATGGTCATAGATACAATGGGAAAAAAAGTAATAATGGTAATGAAAGTGGCATGGGACAAACTGGGTTGTAAGTAAGTAGGTAAGTAAGTAAGTGGGTAAGTAAGCAGGTCAAAAGAAGGCCTCTCTGAGCATGGTGGAAAGTGAGCCAGGTACTCTGGGGTGAGGAGGGACCGTCATGTAGAAGGATCCAAACGCAAAATAAAGCTGGAAACTCATATCGATATATCTACTAATTATCAATCCCACTGGCGGATGTATATGTTTTCTCCCAATGATTCCGTAAGGCAAATGTTATTATATGTTATCTTTAACTCAGGCACTTTTTTATCCTTTTGTGCAATATATCTCTTTCAGCTACTTTAAATTCTTTTTGGAACAATGGAAAATGATATATTAGTCAGATTAAGTTAGGTTAAGTAACAATCCCCAAATCACATTTGCTTAACACAATTATAGTGTATTTCTTATTCAAAACAGTCCTTAGTGGCTGGACTCCATAGGGCCTTCATTCAGGGATTCTGCCAGCTGAGGGACACCATTTACGTGGCCAATCACAGCAGCAGGGAGGAAGAAAGATAGAAAATCAACACCCGCTCTTAAATGCTGGAAGACACAAGTCACTACTTCTCTCCTGTTTCATTGACCAGAGCAAGTTATGTGTAGCTTTAGGGGGTGAGTGGGTGCATGATCATTCTAAATGCCCAGAAGTGGAAGGAAATAGATATTAATGAATAATGTCTACCATGGATGGATACATGGGTAGATAGAAATGATATTTGACAGTAGTGATAAATAATAGAGATAGATAAAAGAAAAGGAAACTGAGGCTTAGAAATGACAAGTAATTTGCCTACTGTCAAGCAGTTTATAAATAGCCAAGATCAGAACCCAGATTCATTTAGATTTTTTTTTATGTTTATTTATTTTTGAGAGAGAGAGAGAACATGAGTGTGGAAGGGGTAGGGAGAGGGAGACACATAATCTGAAGCAGGCTCCAGGCTCTGAGCTGTCAGCACAGACCCCAACGCAGGGCTCGAACACATGAACTGTGAGATCATGACCTGAGCCGAAGTTCGATGCTCAACCAAGTGAGCCACCCAATTCATTTGGGCTTCAAATTGGTCCCAGCGGGAGTGCATGGTACCTAAGGCATTGAACAAAGTTCATTAATATAATGTCAGATGTTAGCAGCTAACTGGGTGTTAAGCTTATCTCTGAGATTTGTCTTCATGAAGCACAATTTGAGAACCGCCGTTCTTTTCCAGCAAATTAAAAAAACTATCATTATTCACCTAGCACAACAAAGGATGTCAGTCAGCTCAGCAAATATACATGGGATCATTGTTTGAGAATCACTAAGATGAAGGCCTCACTCTGGGGTATTTCCCAAAGCCAACAACCAATTCTCTGGTCCTTCAGACACCAGCATGGTATTTGACAACTTAATTCAGTTCAGGCACTAACTTTCTAGAGTTAGTGCAGACCTCACAGCTGAAGGGCTCAGTCCCACAAGACTGTCCCCCACTTCAGATGCCAATGGGAAGTCCTGGGCCCCCTATTCTTCTGGCCAGCTATAAATCAGGGGTTCAAGCTTCTATGCCTTGTTGGGGCACACCACCCTCCTAATGTTCTAAAGTGTCGACCAACTTGTAATCTCCCCCAACTCTGTTGTTTAGGGGTTTTATGAATGTTTTATTTATGAAGACATGACGAAGTAAATGATTGGGCATTGACTAAATCTCCAGCTCCCCTCCTCTCCCAGCAAAAGGTCAGGGTCACGGCTAAAAGGTCAGCCCTCTAATCATGCCACTACTTACCTTATTAGCATACAAGAGATATTCTTATCACCCTGGAGATTCCAAAGCTTTAGGAGCTACATGCCAGGAAACAAGGATGGGACCAAACAGGGACAGACCAGCCCCACCTTATGATGGTTCAACTTCCCATCTTTCGACTCTACCATGGTATGAAAGTGACATGCATTCAGTAGAAATCATACTTCAAATTTTGAATTTTGATCTTTTCCCTACTGATATACAATACCATCCTCTCTCATGGTGCCGGGCAGTGGTAGTGACACAGCTTTCAGTGAGCCACAAGGTCACAAGGGTAAACAATGGATACTCATATGGCCATTCTGTCCCCATACAACATTGCTGCTTGCCACTTCCAGTGTAGTATGCAATAAATTACATGAGATACCCAACCCTTTATCATAAAATAGGCTTTGTGTCAGATGATTTTGCCCGACTGTAGGCTAATGTAAGTGTTTGGAGCATGTTTAAGGTAAGGTAGGCTAAACTATAATACTCAATAGTTTAGGGGAATGAAATGCATTTCCCACTTAATGGTATTTTCAACTTCCAGTGGGTTTACCAGGGTGTAACCCTTTTGTGAGTTGAGAAAGATCTTTATTTCTTATTATACCACATTCACCATGCGTAGACTAATTTCACTCTAAAATATTCCAAATTGTAACTTTCTGGAAATAGAAACAAGGATTAGATGATGTCTCAGAGAAACAAATTTTAAAAGTTGTTCAATTGATGGGGCACCTGGTGGCTCAGTTGGTTAAGTATCTAACTCTTTATTTCGGCTCAGGTCAAGATCTCGAGGTATGTGAGATTGAATCCCACATTGGACTCCATGCTGGAGGTGGAGACTGCTTGGGATTCTCTCTCTCCCTCTCCCCCTGTCTCTGCCCCACTTGCATGGGTGCTCTCTCTCAAAATAAATAAACAACAACAAAAAAAGATGTGTAATTGAAGTGATTCTGAAAATTACCAAAACTGGACATTAATACCGGGAAAACTTCTCCAATGATTTTTTAAATTTTTAATGTTTTTATTTATTTTTGAGAGAGAGAGAGAGAGCATGCACAAGGGAGGGTCAGAGAGAGAGGGAGACATAGAATCTGAAGACAGGCTCCAGGCTCTGGCTAGCTGTCAGCACAGAGCCCAACAAGGGGCTCGAACCTATGAACCATGAGATCATGACCTGAGCTGAAATCAGACACTTAACTGACTGAGCCACCCAGGCACCCCTCCAATGATTTTTTAAAAGGTGGTATGTATGGGGTTGGAGGTGAGGGTCGTGAAGAATTCACTCAAGGCAGAGCAGAGGAGATACAATTCTATTGACTGCACTGCTAGGGAGTGGCAGGTCGGAGAGCAAAGGAATATCTATCTGCCTTTGTTGTTGGGGGAAGATTTGTAACTACAAAGTAACCCAAATGAAGATGTTTCAAACAGATTTTAATTGGGATTATATGAGTTACAGTTTTTAGGTGAACTACGCATATCTTTTGACAATATTCTAGGACTCCAGTTTCTCAGGAGCCTCATGTTCTAGCAAGAAGGAGTAGGCACAAGCCAATTGTTGTCATTATAATATGATTAAATGTCAAATAGGGTTTGAATAGAGAGGAAGCTGGTTAGAACTTTTTTATAAATGCATACTTGATAGTCTTTGAAAGTGATGGGGCTTTTTTCTTGGAAGGCACAGGTATGTGCACACACATGTGGGTGAGTGCATGCGTGTGTGCAAGGCCGTGTGAGCTTGTCCAAGCTGTGCACATAAGGCGGAAGGGCAGGAAGGTTTGACCTTCTCTTCTCCTCAGGCCACACCATGAAAGAAAACAGAATGAGACTAGACTTGACAGAGCCCAGCAGCATCTGGACTTGGCCTGCTGGGCTCCCTGCCCCCACTGCCGCCCCCAGGAGGGTCTCTGTATATGAAGAGGGTGTATTCTTGGACTATGAAGATTTTAAAGGACTGGGTTGTGCAACTAGGAAAAATTTTGTAATGGGTCAGGTGATAAGAGATCTTCTGTTCGGCCCCTTTGAACTGAGGGTCATAAATGAGTTACTAACAGTCGGCAGTTATAAGATCCCACAGAGAAAGAGCCCCCACACCGACAAAACATGTGATGAGACAGCAAATGACAGATTTGGGGGAAATGAGTTCACCTAATTACCAGTGGAAATTTGCTCATTGTAATTCTTTTTTATAAAGTTTTTTTAAATGTTTATTCATTTTTGAGACAGAGAGAGAGAGAGAGCATGAGCAAGGGAATAACAGAGAGAGAGGGAGACACAGAACCTGAAGCAGGCTCTAGGCTCTGAGCTGTCAGCCCAGAGCCTGATGTGGGGCTCCAACCCACAAACCGTGAGATCATGACCTGAGCCAAAGTTGGATGTTTAACTGACTGACCCACCCAGGTGCCCCTGTAATTCCTCTTGTAGGAGGTCTGAAAAAGATTAGCAATTAATGTTCCTCGGTGGAAATCTTGAGACTGTAGAACCATTTCCTTAAATTTCACTGAATTGTCTTTTAGTTAAGTAACTTCCCTTTCACAAATATGGTAGAATGGAAATACAAACCACACTCACTTTTCAAAGATGGGCTGATGATTAATTTGTCATAAATAGCAGTTTATGAATCAATATAGTCACCGTAGGATTGACTGTAAAGTCTTGGACTCTCACTCCTAATAACATCCAAAGAGGCTCACTCATCTTTCCAATCAAAAAGCCAATGGAGACAGCTCTAATCTGATCTACACTATGGTTGACCATAATAAACATTCTAAAATGTCCAGGGTTATTTGCTGTAACTATAATCAGACAAACAGCAATGTCCCAGAGAGAGCCTTGGAGTAGGCATTATGGCCCTTGGTAAATATCTCAGGAATTTCTGGCGCACCTGGGCGGCTCAGTTGGTTAAGTGTCTGACTTTGACTCAGTCATGATCTCACTGTCCGTGAGTCTGAGCCCCGCATCGGGCTATGTGCTTACAGCTCAGAGCCTGAAGCCTGCTTCAGATCCTGTGTCTCCCCCCCTCTCGCTAGCCCCCCATTCATACTCTGTCAAAAATGAATAAATGTTTAAAAAATATCTCAAATATTTATGAGCAACTCAATGAGCCAAGTGACGCTGGAATAGAGAGACAACCCGATCAGAACTTCAGCGCTCCTGAAGCCGGGTGTGAAGGGTGCTCTGTGGAGGTGGGGGGAGATCATAGAGTGTTGGGGGAAAAGGAGAGCCACAGCTTCCGTTCTCCGCTGTGCTGGTAGCTGTTATTCTTAAAGCAGGGCCTCTTTGATGTGCTGTACATTAGCATGCCATGCTCCCTCAAATCAATATTCTTTTTCATGTGGGGATTTTGAGTCATTTTTATACTTCCTCTTTTAAAGTTCCTTAAACCCCAATAAATAAGAATACTGATTGCCTACTCTTGGAGAACACAAACTTTCTTTACCACTGATATAAGTACTCTTTGTTTCTCCTTTTTGATCCCTGATTCTGGTAACTGGACTATGTAGACTTCCTGACCCCTCAAGGTTAAGGGCTGCGGCCGTCTGCCTAATCAATAATGTTCATAAAATATTTATTTTACCTCACTGAACAAAACACCTCTTTGGTTTTTTTTAAGTTTATTTTTGAGAGAGACAGAGGCAGTGTGAGCGGAGGAGGGGCAGAGAGAGAAAGAGAGAGAGGGAATCCCAAGCAGACCCCACACCATCAGCCCAGAGCCTGATGCAGGGCTTGAACTCACGAAGCCACATGATCATGACCTGAGCTGAAACCAAGAGTCGGATACTTAACTGACTGAGCCCCCCAGGTGCCCCCAAAACACCTCTTTGAAAGAAAGATTCACATATTTTTATCTGATAACTACATGCTACGCATATTCTTGGCACATTTTTTTCTACATTTTTTTCTACATTTTCTACCTTTTCTCTTTAAGAACTTACATCAGGTTCCCAATTCCCTAGACTAAACTAAAACTCTTTTTCAAAAAAAAGTTACATGTAACACCGTATTAGTTCCAGATATACATCATGATGATTTGATATTTGTATGCTTGCAAATGAACACCACAATACATCTAATTATTGTGTCACCTTTCATAGTTATAATAAATCAAACTTTTTACCACCTCTCCAAAAGAAATTTGGTACCCAAAATGTTTTCAAAGAGTATTATGGGTTTGATTTCCCCCAAGAACTACTGGAAAACATAACTTTTATGATGATTAACTTTTTTAAGTAATTCTGAGATGACAGTTACTAAATGCAGCATTCTGTCCTGAACAGGTGTAGGGGGTATAGAGTCAACGCATTTCTGAGTCTTAGGTCTCACCAGGCTGTGAGTACATAAGGACTTTACAGGACAAGTGCAATTGGCTGATGCCAGAAAGTGGTGCTTCTGTGAGTGGTCCCCACCTTCTGGGGTCCTCAGAGGGCTCCTGGGCATTCTCAGGTGTGTCCCCCAGGTCTCCACCAGGAGGCGCTGCAGGTGGTGATTAAGAGCCGAGGCTTCCAAGTCCTACAGACAGATGGGCTTGAATCCCTGCTGTCCCACTTACTACCTTTGTGACCTGTCTGTGCCTCAGTGTATTCATTTGAAAACTGGTACAATAACAGTACTTCTAGACTGTTAAGGAAGAGGATATGTACACAGGATATGGTGTTGGCACCTAGTACAAGCAACTCTTGTCACAGGGAAGGCTTTGGGCAAGATGTAACACAAAAACCAGTTGAGAATGGCTTAAACATGAGAAGGATTTATTCTTTCATTTAACAAGGAGTCCAAGGTAGGGTGGCGCCATGACTAGTTGGTTCAGTGACTTAGAGTGATGTTATAAGCAACTTCTTTTTCTACTCTACCCTCTTCAGCATGTGAGACTTTCCTCAGACAGGCTGCCATTGTGTCTGAGAACTTTACATATACCATCCAGACAAGAGAGTTCCCAGAGAGAAAATGTCCTGCTTTTTCTTTTCTTTTTTCTTTTTGTTTTTTTAACGTTTATTTATTTTTGAGAGAGATACACAGAGTGTGGCGGGGGGCGGGGGGTGCAGAGAGAGAGGGAGACACAGAATCTAAAGCAGGCTCCAGGCTCTGAGCTGTCAGCACAGAGCCCAATGCAGGGCTCCAACCCACAAACTGTGAGATCATGACCTGAGCCGAAGTAGGTTGCTTAACCGAGCCACCCAGGCACCCCAATGTCCTGCTTTTTCTACAACTTGATTTTTAACAGCAAAGAAGCCCCTCTCTTGGCAGACTTCTCTTCACTTACCTACACCAGTCACTAGTGAGGAGAATGGGTTTACCATGATTGGCTCACACTGACCAAAATTTACCTCTGATTTGGGAATAAGATCACTTCCCCCAGGAGTATGTGCCCATGAAGTTGGGGAAAGAAGGAGTGCAAAAGACTGGTGACTGAATCCCACCTAGAATATTAAAAAGCTGAGAGACTGGCTTGCTAAGGGCTCTGATGGTGTGTGTGAACTGTCCGCAACCTGTTGGGACCGAACAGCATTCCCAGGGGTTGTGACTGAGGCAGGTTTTCTGGAGACAAAATATGAAGCACACACGACAGCCATCTGGTAGGGTTGGGTTGGACACTCTCCGATGGGACTGCACAGAATAGAGTCAGGGTGTGAAGGGGAATGAGCTGGGAGAGTAGGAGGTGCTGGTCAGAGCTGGATGCTTGAAACTGGTATCCAGGATTATGGATATTGGTAATGTCAAAAAAGAAGGATCAAGGGGCACCTGGATGGCTCAGTTTGTTAAGCTTCCGATTTCAGCTCAGGTCATAATCTCACAGTTTGTAGGTTGGAGTCCTATGTTGGGATTCTCTCTCTCTCTCTCTCTCTCTCTCTCTCTCTCTCTCTCTCTCTCTCTCTTCCAATCTCTCTGCCCCTACTCGCACTTTCTCTCTCAAGATAAATAAATAAACTTAAAAACTTAAAAAAAATCTTTAAAAGTAAAAAAAACCCACCTAGGTTTTAATCAGTGGAAATAAGTGGCTGCTATAGGCTGGAGAACAAGATCATTGGAGAAAGAAGGCAAGGACCTGAGAAACTAGAAAAAATAATGTAAGGTGGACATTGAAATCCTACAGAACTATGACAGAGGCCGTACTGGGATGACAGGAACCCCAAGAGTAAAGATGAGAGGGGGCAAGCGAAAACACAACCAGCATTTGCAACCAGGAGAAATAGTGGATGGTAATGGTTTGTTGATGTAAGATTCAGAGAGTGACTTTTAGGACACGCAAGATTAAGGAGGCTGTCTAGTCTCTCTCTAGCCTGAGTGGTGTGAGGACTGCAGGAGAAAATTGATCTGGAAAGGATTCAAGGGAGGGAAGTAGTTTTGACTAGAACAAGGAGATGAAAGGAAGGTGGAAACAAGTTAAAGATTTAGGAAATTTCATTGAGTTCCAGAAAGCATAGTGGAAATTGTAAGGGTTACCTTAAGATGGCGACCGAGCGGCCATTTTGCTGTGGGTTGGAGAAAAACACAGAGCACTGACGACCCCCACCCCTCACCTGCAGACCTGGAATGTCCCCTGCCAGTTTGAAAACAGCCAATCATGAAGCCCCAGCTTCCCATCACCCTGACAGAGGAGGCAACCTATCCCATCCCGCCACATCCCTAAAGTGCCCTTATTTGGTGGTCTGCCCTTCCAGGACTGGACCAGAAGTCTTTCACCCATAAAATACCTCACCCCTCCCGTACCAGGCACAACTTCCTTGACTCCCCACTCCCGGAGTCACGGAACCTTGCCCGGGAATTGCAGATCCCAATAAAGGCTTTCTTGGCTCCATAACTTGGTCTCTTCCTTTCCTCTCATCTCTGCCTCCATTAAATCTTACAGAAATGATTAGGAGTGGGTGAGGGAGAGAAAGAAGACAACCTCAAAGATACCTGAGTGAGTGCGAACTGGGGAGATTGGAAAACGGGCCAGTCTGAGACGGGCAGGGGAGGTGGGAGCCCAAGCCCAACACGGGTCAAGTGCACAGAGCCCGAGAGACACAGGGAAGAGACAGAGAGACTGAACACCCTCATAGTACTGTCTCTGGGGAAGAGGTAAAGAATGCTTAACCACGCTTGGAGAGAGAAACTCACTCCATATATAACTGCTGGGTAGCCTGAATCTCGAACCCAGGTGGCATAGGGGAATGAACAGCTTCCAGCCCTGCGCCTTCTCAGTGGGGAGTCAGCGGCCGTGGCAGCGGCAGCGCCAGGGGCGCTCACTTCAACCTCGATTTTGGGAGTGGGAGCACACACCTCATTTCCACCGTACATCTCACCCCAGCATTGGCCGCACGAATCCCAAATCCTGGGTGCCACCAGGGAAAAAATAGCCCCCACACCTACGCGATCCCAGCAGGGAGTTGGCAGCAGTAGAGGGCAGGGAGTTGGCGGCAGTGGAGGCCTGGGCGCGTGCTCAGGCTGCAGGAGCTTCCAGCTCATATCCAGCAACACACGGCGCCTCGGACAACAGCTGCACAAAGCCAAGAGACACTCATTCCTCCCCCAACACGATTGTGATCCCGGCTGGGGGTTGGGAATCCGCAGTTGTGTCTGTGACAGCACACACTTCACCTCCTGCTGCGCATCTCCCTCAGGTGGCACACCTCGCCTCAGGCAGGGGCAGCCGAAATTGCTGCCTGAGCCAAGACAAACTGATTCCTCCCCCTAAGAAGCCAGGCACCAAAGCAAATACATCTCATCTGTGGTAGCATAAAAGCGCATGACTGGAACTTTGAACTGAGGCAGGCCTGGAAAATACAACTCAGCACAACCACAGCACAAGGAGATCGGACTCATTAGAGTGGCCTACACTGCGTAGTTCCAGTGGAGCTTGGCATGCCACCTATCTAATCTCTGCAGACACCAAGGTGGAGCCTCTGAGAGCAGCCTCTGAGACCTACCACACCAAACCACACCTATCCACCAGGAGGAGCTGCTGCTTTTTTTTTCTTATAATTTTTTTCTTTTTCTTTTTTCTTTATTTTTTTATTTTTTTCTTCTTTTTTTGTACCTATTTTTTATTATTATTACTTTTTTACTTATTTTTTTTTAATTTTTACTCCTTATTTTCCTTTCTCCTTTCTCCCTTTTTTTTTTTTTTTTTACC
>NC_043702.1:122122492-122125381 GCF_006229205.1 Suricata suricatta | reverse complement strand
GTCAGAGTGGCTAAAATGAACAAATCAAGAGATATAGATTCTGGTGAGGATGTGGGGAAATGGGCACCCCCCTACACTGTTGGTGGGAATGTAAACTGGTGCAGTCGCTCTGGAAAACAGTGTGGAGGTTCCTCAAAAAACTATCCATAGAACTCCCTTATGACCCAGCAATAGCCCTGCTAGGGATTTACCCAAGAGATACAGAAATGCTGATGCATAGGAGCACATATACCCCAATGTTCACAGTAGCAATGTCAACAATAGCCAAAACATGGAAACAGCCTAAATGTGCATCACCTGATGAGTGGATCAAGATGTGGTATATATACACAATGGAGTACTACATGGCAATGAGAAAGAATGACATCTGGCCATTTGTAGCAAAGTGGATGGACCTCGAGGGTGTCATGCTAAGCGAAATAAGTCAGGCAGAGAAGGACAGATACCATATGTTTGCACTCATAGGTCTAACAGGAGAACAGGAGAAACCTAATGGAAGACCAGGGGGAGTGGAAGAGGGAAAGAGAATTGGGGAGAGAGAGGGATGCAAAACTTGAGAGACTATTGAATGCTGAAAATGAACTGAGGGTTGAAGGGAAAGGGGGAGGGGGGAAAGAGGTGGTGGTGATGGAGGAGGGCACTTGTGGGGAAGAGCACTGGGTGTTGTATGGAAATCAATTTGACAATAAACTATTAAAAGAAAAAAAGGAGTGGGTGAGGGAAATTGAAGAATATTCCAGAAGGAAAAATGTGAAGGGCCATATGGGGCGGGTTTTTTTAAGTTTACTTTTTATTATTTTGAAAGAGAGAGAGCATATGTGCGAGCATGAGCAGAGGAGGGGCAGAGAGAGAGGGGGAGAGAGAGAGAGAATCCCAGGCAGGCTCTGCACCGTCAGGGAGGAGCCTGACAAGGGGCTTGAACCCACAAACCGTGAGATCATGACCTAAGCCAAAATCAAGAGTCACACACTTAACCTCCTAAGCCACCCGGGCACCTTTATGGGGGTTCTTGCTGTGATAAAATTAACAGGAGTCAAGGGCAGATGAAATTTTCCTTGATGGTTTTGAGAAAGAAACGTGTGGCAAGGCTTTCTTCTCTGCTGAGGGGTAGAAACGGGTGACACCAGGTGACACGGCCTTTCCAGGAGTCCCACAGAATCCTGCGTGGCTTACTGACCCTGTGATGAAAGCACCAAGGGTCTTACCTGAGCACATCAGGCTCGAAGCTCCCTGCTGATGCTGCATTACACCCTTAGGTGGTATAAACTGAGGCTGGAGATGACAGTCTTAATCCAGCATAAGCTCCTTTCTTGACCTGCTGGTAGATGCTCAGAGCATCCAGACATGAATAGCTGATGAATAGCTCACACTGAGTATGTCGTATATGCTTAGTACACGATAGCTTTACACGTATTAGCACACTTGGTCCTCAGAGTGGTCCTCTCAGGTGCTATTATACCCACTAACAAGTGAGAAATCTGATGCTTAGTGAGACTGTCACTTATTGTGAACGTAAGAGAAGGGAAGCAATTGTGAAAACCAGTCTGATTTGAAAGCACATGCTCTTAAACTGCTGATGCTGCATTACACCCTTTTAAAACTGGGGAACTTTTAAAACTATCCTGGGTTTAAAACTTGCTTTTTATCCCTTACTCATTTAAAAATCACAAATGCACTATTTACCAAAAAATAAAACTAAAAATGCTCATTCAAAAAGATACACGCACCCCTATAATTATCAAGTTATTAATACAAAGATATGCAAGCATCCTATGTGTCCATCAACAGAGATAAATGGATAAAGATGTGGGATAGAGGATAGATAAACAAACAGGCACATACATACAATGGAATATTAGCCATAAAAAAAGAGTGAGATCTTGCCCTTTGCAGCAACATGGAGTATGACACTAAGTGAAATAAGTCAGATAAAAATACAAATACTATTTATATATTTATATGTGAAATCTGAAACCCAAAACAAATAAATAAGCAGAAACCCATAAATTAAGACTCGTAAAGACAACAAACTGATGGCTGCCAGAGGGGAGGGGAGTTAGGGATCGGCAAAGTGGGTGAAGGGAGTGGGAGGCACAGGTTCCAGTTCTAGAATGAGCAGTCACAGGGATGGAAGGTACCGCACAGGGAATGTAGTCAGTGGTACCACAGTAGCGCTGCATGGTGACAGACGGCAGCCACAATTGTGGGGGGCACAACACAATGCATGGGGTTGTTCACGCACTATGTTGCACACCTGAAACTGACATAACACTGTCAACTAGACTTCAATTTAAAAAAAAGGGGAAATTAATAAAAATCACAAATGTTTATGTTTGCTCAGATTTATCTACTTCATATATTTTAACAGTTGGCATCTGGGTGGGTTTCAATAGCTGCTTGATAAAAGAAGTGTAACACTAAGCTGGTAGTCTATGGTGTATGACTTTACAGTTGCAAGTGATAAACTCTGTTGGAAACAAGTCTTTTAAAAATTTTGAAAGTAATGGGTTAACTGGGGAATGATGCAGAGGTCATGAATACATGTTCCCAGAGGATATATTTTTTTAATGTCTTAATCGTATACAAACCGATACTTGCGGGTTGGGATAAAATTTAGTAACAGTATCGGCGCATGCCTAGAAAAGCTTAGTGTCAACTTTGGTAGCCTACACACTAAAACTGGAATGATTCAGAGAAAATAAGCACAAGGAAGACACACAAAGTCATAAAGCAATCTATATTTACTTAAAAGAACCTAAATAGGGGTACCTGCGTGGCTCAGTCGGTTACATGTCCAACTCTTTTTTTAATGTTTTATTTCTTTTTGAGAGAGGGAGAGGGAGAAGGAGAGGGAGGAGGGAGAGAGAGAGGGAGAGAGAGAGAGAGAGA
>NC_043702.1:122120214-122122392 GCF_006229205.1 Suricata suricatta | reverse complement strand
CAAATGCTTTTTCTGCATCTATTGACAGGATCATATGGTTTTTATCCTTTCTTTTGTTAATATGATGGATCACATTGATGGATTTGCGAATATTGAACCAGCCCTGTAACCCAGGCATGAATCCCACTTGATCATGATGGATAATTCTTTTTATATGCTGTTGAATTCGATTTCCTAGTATCTTGTTGAGTATTTTTACATCTGTATTCATTAAGGATATTGGTCTGTAGTTCTCTTTTTTGGCTGGGTCTCTGTCTACTTTGAGTATCAAGGTGATGTTGGCTTCGTAGAATGAGTTTGGAAGTTTTCCTTCTATTTCTAATTTTTGGAATAGTTTGAGAAGAATGGGTATTAGTTCTGGTTTAAATGTCTGGAAGAGTTCCCCGGGGAAGCCGTCTGGTTCTGGGTTCTTATTCGTTGGGAGATTTTTGATAATGGATTTGATTTCTTCACTGGTTATCAGTCTATTCATGTTTTCTATCTCTTCCCATTTCAATTTTGGCAGTGCATGTGCATTTAGAAATTTGTCCATTTCTTCTGTCCAGTTTGTTGGCATATAATTTTTCATAGTAATCTCTAATGATTGCTTGTACTTCTAAGGGATTGGTTGTAAGAGTTCCTTTTTCATTCATGATTTTGTCTATCTGGGTGCTCTCTCTTTTTTTTCTGAGGAGCCTGTCTAGAGGTTTATCGATTTTGTTTATTTTTCAAAGAACCAACTCTTGGTTTCATTGATCTGCTCGACTGTTCTTTTGGATTCTATATTGTTTATTTCTGCTCTGATCTTTTTTATTTCTTTTCTTCTGCTGGGTTTGGGGTGCTCTTGCTGCTTCCCTTCCAATTCCAGTAGGTGCTCGTTAGATTTTGAATTTGCACTTTTCCTAGTTTGTTGAGATTGGCCTGGATTGCAGTATACTTTCATCTTAGGACTGCCTTTGCTGTGTTCCAGAGATTTTGGATTGCTGTATTTTCGTTTTCATTGGTTTCCATATATTTTTTAATTTCTTCTCTAATTGCCTGATTAGCCCAATCATTCTTCAGTAGGGTGGTTTTTAACCTCCACATATTTGGAGGTTTTCCAGTCTTTTTCCTATGGTTAATTTCAAGTTTCATAGCATTATGATCTGAAAGTGTGCATGGTATGATTTCTATTTGTTTATACTTATGGAGGGCTGCTTTATGCCCCAGTATGTGATCTATCTTGGAGAATGTGCCATGTGCACTCGAAAAGAAGGTGAATTTCCTATCTTCAGGATGCAGAGTTCTAAATATATGTATCACTTCCATCTGTTCCAATGTGCCGTTCAGTTCCATTGTTTCTTTAGTGATTTTCTGTCTGGTGATCTATCCATTGCTGTCAGTGGAATATTAAATTCCCTTGCAATTAGCACATTCTTGTCAATAAGATTGTTTCTTTCTGTGATTAATTGTTTTATGTTTTGGGTGCTCCTGAATTTGGCACGTAGACATTTATAATTGTTAGCCCTTCCTGATGGAGAGATCCTGTAATTATATAATGTCCTTCTTCATCTTTTGTTACTGCCTTTACTTTAATGTACAGTTTGTCCGATATAAGTATGGCTCGTCAGATTTCTTTTGGCTTCCAGTTGCCTGATAGATATTTCTCCATCCCTTTACTTTCTACCTGAAGGGATCTTCCAGTCGAAAATGAGTCTTGTAGACAGCAAATAGATGGGTTTTGTTTTTTTATCCATTCTGCTACCCTGTGTCGTTGGGCTGGCGCATTCAGTCCACTTACATTCAGTGTTATTATTGAAAAATGTGGGTTTAGAGTCATTGTGTTCTCCCTAGAATTCATGTTTATAGTGGTGTTTCTTTGCAACATTTCCCTCATAGAGTCCCTCTTAGGATTTCCTGTAGGGCTGGTTTGGGGGTCATGAATTTTCTCAATTTTTGTTTATTTGGGAACACTTTTATTTCTCCTTCTATTTTGAATGACAGGCTTGCTGGATGAAGGATTCTTGGATGCATGTTTTTTCTGTTCATCCCATTGAAGATTTCCTGCTATTCCTTCCTGGCCTGCCAAGTTTCATTAGATAGGTCTGTAACCACTCTGATAGGTTTCCCTTTGTATCTGAGGGCCCTTTTCTCCCTAGCTGCTTTCAGAATTCTCTCTTTATATTTATATTTTGCCAGTTTCACTATGACATGTCGTGC
>NC_043702.1:122078943-122120114 GCF_006229205.1 Suricata suricatta | reverse complement strand
TGTTCAGAGTGAATACATTTGTAAGTTCTCCTTCAAAGGACAGAAGAGCCGGTAATTAATAAAGACGAGTGTTCAGATTTATTTGGAAATTCACAGTTTCTAATGGCACTACAGCTCCGTAGTTACATATTGAAAGTCATCTTTCCACAACACTGGGTACTGCACACGGATTGTGGAACTTCACACTCTCGCTCTGCTCTCATCTGGACCTCGTTTCAGTGAGTTTCTATACAATCAGGCCCTCTTGCTCTGAATGGCTAATTGTACAGATTGGAAAAAAAATTTAAATCATCTAAAACATACTGTTAACCTAAAAGCAGCAACTTAAACAAACAAAAAAGGCTTTAAATAGGTCACATTACAAACAATACCCCCAGAAAGGTATTAGACAAGTTTAAAAACAGTTATTACTAAAAGTGCTCAATAAGTTATAACTTAAATTTTACAACACAAAATGGTCAATTCTCTCCCTTTCAAAATGAAACTTTCCACTTTCGCTCATTACTGTACAAACACACACTCAGAAATTATTTTATTCAAATACAGTTGCTGCCAATTATTTTTAAAGAAAAAGAGACAAAATGAAGACAGACACATTGACATCACACACATATACCTCTGCACATCTGTAGCCAATACAAAGCAAACATCAAGGAATCCCTTTAGACTTGACCAATCAGACAAGGCCTCACAAGCTCACTAGCTGGTTCCGGGCACGTGTACTGAGGCAGTGATTATATCCTACGAGAATTTGGGCTCATTTGACAAACCTTCAAATGCTCTGTTTGCAGTAACAGGAAACACTGACCTGGAAGTCTGGAGGATTAGTGCTTATTGTGAATGTTTAAAATGTAATGTAGCCAAAGAAATCCTTTACAAATGGTGAAATGTGTCTAAAAGGTGAATTTATAAAAAATGTACTTGCAAATACCAGTCATTTGCAGGAAAAGACCTTGTAGGCTTTTTTTTTTTTCTCATTTAGTAACCAGAGAAAAACTAGTGTGAGTAAGTTAAATGAAAATGTCTGTATCGCCATTTACCTAAAAGGACAGACTTAAAAATCCCAGCAATTTTTTTTTGTTTCTAGTGAGTTTGTTAAACAGAAGTCTAGTTGGCAAGTCTGTAGGACTTCACACTGTCTGACCCACATTACCGAACTTCAGGCGCAGATCACCTTAAAGCCTTGTAGTGTTTGCAGCTTCAAAAACCTAACAAAGTTATAAAAGAAATCAAATGACAGAAAAAGTTCTCCCTCCTCTTCCAGTGGCATTATAAATAGACGAAAGGCACATAAATATGGGAAGGTGCAAGAAATAGGAACAAAGCTAAAGGAAGAGGTTTAGGCTTTCATTCCTATCCCACCCAAAGGAACTGGGCTTCCAAATTATGTTTGTCCCAGTAATTAATTTGTGAAAAAACACCTTTATAAAATGTCTACCATTGTCCCTGTAGGAAGTGATCAGCCTTGTAAAACTGCAGCTCATTAACGAAGATTGACACAATCCCATCTACTCTTTTAAAAAAGGCAGAAACCATAATTTCTGAATATTTTTCCCATTAGTATTTTCTCCCTCCCCCAAACCCTTCAAATACCACAGACTGTTCTTCAAAGAACAACAACAACAAAAGGCTCCAGTATGAAAAGTTCTCTTCATTTTAGATATGTCCCGAGACTGCTGTGACACCAAATGTTCCCACGGTGATCTCTTTGTTTCCTTTGATTATGTCATGCAGGCTCGGCAAGGACCCTGACTTAGTCTGTATTAGAGTTTTTATCAGTTTTCCTTGGTCTTGGACTTTAGATCGCCTTCGTTTTAAAGCCCTCTTCTCAGTTTTTGTCTTTTGGGACTGTCCATTGCACAGACTTGTGCACGCTGAAATGCCACAAAAATAAGACTCTTCAGACTGTGAGGATGTTTCTGAGCTGCCTTCAGATGGAGGGCCCTTGTAGGAAGAGTGATAAACTTCTCCCATGGTAGAAAAATCTCTCTGGTTCATAAAGGGCTTCCTTCCTTTTAGGTCTCCATTGGCTATCGGGTGCAGTGGATCTGCCGGCTTTATGGTTTCAATCTTTTCAGCTTTGTACTTGCAGCGTTTCTTCTAGAACACAAATTTTTTAAAAAAGGGGTAGTAATTAGACCTCCAAGAGTTCACTCCTCAGGACACCCAGGGAGCTGGCCTCGTGGAGGGAAGCGCCAGCTCCCAGTGAAAAGTGAGACAGCCTCATGAGCAGTTTGGCGCACTGTTCGGGTCTGCAGGTTGCACCCTCCCCTTCCCACTTTGTCAGCACTACTCAGTCAAAACTCGTCTGGGGTGCAGGTCAGCTGAGGTCATAATCTCACAGTTCCTGAGCTGGAGCCCTGCATTGAGCTCGCTGCTGTCACCCGATCATGTTTTGGATTTTGTCGCCCTCTTTCTCGGCACCTCCCCCACTGGCACACAACCTATGCAGGCTCTCTCAAAAACTAAATAAAACATTAAAAAAAAAAGCCCTCTTTACTTAGCTGCCACCTCTGACAATAGATTTAGGGGGTGATAACTAACATCTGAGCACCCACTAAGCACCAGACCACACCAGCTGCTCTCAGGTGCATCTTCCTTATCGGCCCTGAGAAGGGAGCTTTATCCCTGGTTGTTACCAAATGAGAAAACAAAGGACCACAGGTTTGGTTCTCTGCTCAACTTACAACACAGCAAGTGGCCAGGTTGGGACTGAATCCTGGGCTTGTCTCTCAAGTCCAGGTTCTTCCACCTAAGACTATCACCTCTAATCAAAATGAGTACAACTTACTTTGAGAGGCAAAACGGAAAAAGCACAGTATATTTTGAGTTTTGCCACTTATTTAATGGATCATTCCAAGAAGACAGAGTCTCCAAGTTTCAGTTTTCTCACATAACCTGCTTTTCTCACATAAGCTTGCTTCACAGAAAAGCAATCCTTTTCTGTAAAGGGCCAGGCAGTAAGTATTTTAGGCTTTGTAGTTCACATACTGTCTCTCTTACATACTCTTTTTATTTTACCATCCTTTTAAAGATGGCTCCAGGTCCATACAAAACAGGCCACAGGCCAGATGCAGCCTGTGGGTCCGTTAGCTGACCTTTGTAACATTTACATTGACTGAAAATAAACAGTAAATTTAAGGACCAGTTAAAGGTTGTATCAAACCTTTCAAGCTATTTCTTTGTCTAGTACCAAGTAACACAACAATACACTTAAAAAGAATCAAAATATTACCTTTTTTTCTGGAGAGAACTTGAGGGGTTCCACGATGTACAAATCATTTGGGTCTACTATAAGCAAGAAAAAATAAAGAGAAGATTTAAAATGCAAAGTAGATTATGCATGACAAGCACTATAAAAATATTAGATAGTATTCCTTAGTGATTATTTTCCTAACAGATCCAATTAATTTATAATTATACCAGATTAAGCATATATTTATGCATTTTAAATTAGTGAAAAGCAACAAGGTGGGAGATGCTACCATTCTTACTTTGGGCTTGATTGGTCACCTTCAAATAACTTCCCTAAGTTTCTAACTGATAGCTAGCTATCAGCCAACACAGTAAGAATCCTTCTTTCGGCCCAGCCCTAACCTCTTCCCTGATGAGAAGTGTAACATTACCAGGTAAGCTAGTAACAAACCTACAGATCATCTGAGTGTTTCCCTAGAAGACTAAACTGCACTGTGTCATAAATGTGGGTTAATCATGTACAACAAGCAGTTGTGACCAGGTATGAAAGCCAGTTAAAAGAGCATACACACAAAAAAGAGCAATAATAACTATATAATTATAATAATGAATATAATTATAAGTAATAATGAATAAATACTTCTGGTGAGTAAATTAGAAATATTCATTTTAGGTTTCCAAAATTTCATTACTTTAAGCACATTCAAGACAGCTATCTACCATTCTGACACTGATGAGACAAGCATCTCGACATTTGACTGATAAGATAAATGAGATTTCAGGCCTATTCAACCCATTAAAAGTAAACAACGTATGGTCTGACAGAGCCAGACATTTATAAATTGCAAAATTCACTATAAAACGTCATATACAGCAAATTTAGTAATGGCATGATTCAGCCAATTATAGTTTTTTATATTATGTCTTAGAAATCTGTTGAGAAAGTCATCGAATATATAAAAATATCAAAATATATAAAATATATCAAATTCATAAAAATATACCCAAAACATAAAACATTCCTCTTTAAATAGTCATTTCTATCAGATTACTAATGTCACTCAAATCGATTTTTTAAAAAACTAATACCTACTTCTAGGAATGCTTGTTGACTGTTAACTCAGATCACCTTCTCTACTCACAGCAGCTAAATACGGATTTTTACAACAAAAATCACTAAAAGCACTGAAGAGCAGCCAAGATTAAGTAGGTAATCTCCAGGCCAAATCTGGACGAAAAATAGGAATCCCAATAGTCCAGTGGAACACAGAAGTCATTTCTATCCTGACAGCATTTGCCAATGCTAGAGTATGGGAACTTCAGGTCTAATGGTATCAGGGTAATGAGTCAGAAATCAAACCTTAGTGCCCACCGAAACTAACAATCTAAGATACCCTGACTCTCCCCACAGTAAGCTGAGACTCTAGACACTGTATACCCTCAGAGAAAGAATGAACAGTCCAAATTCCCACCACCTGGTGGTCCAAGTAACATCATGCCATAAACATAAAGTATTATGAATGTAAAGCAAAAACAAATTCTATCTGGAATAAGGACCTACCTTCTAGCTCTCAAATTATCCCTATAAATAACTTTTTGAAGAGAAAAACCAACACACAAAGGTAACCAAACACAGAAAGACACTAAGCACACCTTGAACAAGAGGCTGCAGAGACAATTAATGAACACATTCAGAAAGATTTAAGATATTAGAAGTATCAAACAGGCAGACTACAAAGACTACAAAGGCAGTTATACTTACTATGTTTAAATAAAAAACAAGCTTGAAAATATCTGCAGGAAACACAAAACAAAAGGGACCTAGATGTTTAAAAAGTACTAAGTTCCATGAAAAACTCAATGGAAGAATTAAACAGCAGACTATAGACAGCTGAAGAATGTGTGGCCTGGAAAACAGATCAGAAGAAATCATCCAAATATAGCACAGAATGGCAAACAGGATAGAATTTAGGAGACAAGGGGGATAAAGTGAGAAGGATTTAATTAAATGGAGACTCTAAAAGAGAACGAGGTAGAAGTTAATATCTGGGGGGGAAATGGTTAAGAATTTTCCAGTATTGGGGTGTCTGGGTGGCTCAGCTGGTTAAGTGTCCAACTCAATTTCAGCTCAGGTCATGATCTCACACTGGTGAGATTAGCCCTTTGTTGGGCTCTGAGCTGGGCACAGAGCCTGCTTAAGCTTCTCTCTCTCTCTGCCCCTCCCCTACTTGCATGCACGCACAGAAGCACACTCCCTCTCAAACAACAACAATTTTCCCACTATTGATAAAAGATAATAAATGAGAGATTCAAAGAACTGAAGAACTAAGAAATCAGTATATATGTGGATAAATGTAAATGAACACTAGTGTAAAAAAATAGTAATTGTATATCTTATTGAATTAAAACTAAGCAAAACAAATAGAATTTAAATACACAAAACAGTAACATATAAATCAAGCTGGGGATAAAAGACCTTTGTATTATTCAAGAAGAAGAAAAAGGACTGATTAACTACAGACTTGGATAAGTATTTGTAAATTCGAAGGTATCAGAAAATGTTAAAATTAATGCACAACTTCTATTCTAATGATAGGAAAAAGGAATGTCCTCCTTCTCCAACAAAAAGTTTCAAGGAAAGGGAGGAAAAATAAAAACGCTCAACAGGTAAAAAATACATGAATACCTTCATTTACATGAAATGGAGAAGTTCATTGAAATTTTTAATTTAAATTGAAAAAAAAAGTCAGGTTCCTATAACCTGAATTAAAAGCTAAAACTCCTCTTACAAAGAAAATTCTGGGCTAGACCTATGTGACTAATAATTCAAAAAAGAAATAATTTTAATCTTAAACTCTTTCTGAGAAAATAAGAGAGTACTGGCCATCTGTTTTTATAATCCTTACTACACAATAAAACCCAACAGTCTGAGACATAAAAAATTATATACTAATTTTATTCATGAACAATAGTAGCAAAATTCCTATGTAGTATCAAAGAGAATTACATGAAATTAACAATATAGACACAAAACACACACATATGTAAATAATGTCATGCCCACTTGTATTTATTAAAAATGTAATAAAAGTGTGAATCCAGAAAATCAATTAGTATAGTTAATTTTAAGAGATTAGAAACGATCACCTTAAAAGAAGCTGAAAAAGTAGTTGGTAAAATTAAACAGAGATTCATGGGGGGAGAAGAACTATTAGCAAACAGAGAGGGAGGTGCCTGGGTGGCTCAGTCCCTTAAGCCTGTGACTCTTGATATCATCAGCTCAGGTCATGGTCTTAGAGTTTGTGGGATCCAGCCCTGCGACAGGCTCTGTGCTGACAGCAGAGCCTGCTTGGGATTCTCTGTCCCACTGATACACGTGTCTGTTTTTATGCCAGTGCTATCCTGTTTTGATTACTATGGCTTTGTGGTGTATCTTGAAATCTGGGATTGTGATACTTCCAGCTTTGTTCCTCTTTCTCAAGACAGCTTTAGCTCTTTGGGATCTTTTTGGTTCCATACAAATTTTAGTATTATTTGTTCCAGTTCTGTGAAAACTGTTGTTGGTATTTTGATAGGGACTGCATTAAATCTACAGATTGCTTCAGGTAGTATGGACATTTTCATAGTATTAGTTCTTCCAACCCATGAGCATGAAGAATCTTTCCATTTGTTTGGGCCATCTTCAATTTCTTTCATCAGTGTTTTAAGGTTTTCAGAATACAGGTCTTTCAATTCCTTGGTTAAGTTTATTCCTATGTATTTTATTTTTTTTGGTGCAACTATAAATGAGATTATTTTCACAAGAAACCCATTTTAAATATAAAGATATCGATTAAAAGTATAGGGATTAAAGAAAGACATACCATGCTAATACAAATCAAAAGAAAGTAGAGTTAGGTATATTAATTTCAGACAGAGCAGATTTCAGAAAAAGGAAATTATCAGGGATAAAGACGAGGATTTCATAATGATAAAGAGGTTAATACTGCAAGAAGATATAATAATTCTTAATGTGTATGCACTTCACACAGAAAACTTAATTTTGTCCAGGAAAGTCAAATGACTGAAAGGCATAAGTAAAGTTGTTCAACTTCATTAGTAATCAGGTAAATGCAAATTATAACTGCAATAAGATTAATGAACACTTTACAACCTGAGAATCCTGTGTTTGTTGGCAAGAACGTAGAATAATGGAAATTCTTGAGGCCCTAGTGGAAGCAAGCACTGTTATGGCCACTTTGGAAAAGTCTGCCATTATCTGCTACTTGCAGGTAAGCATGAAGTACAACCTTGCAGTTTTACATCTAGTTATTATTCCTAGAAACTCACACAACTACATTCCAGTATACAAAGGAATGTTCACAGCAGCGTTACCTCTCATAACCCCCACTTGTAAGCAGCAGCAGAATGGATAAATACACTGTGAACTGGTCAGTAACTTAAGTACTAAACAATTTTGAAATGGGATGCAATCATGCATATGAACCTGAACTCTGCCTCTCCCCCACTTGTGTTCTCTCTCTCTCTCCCTCAGAATAAACAATAATAAAAATAAACCTGAGAGAATTAATGAATACATTTGGCAAAGTTGCAGGATACAAAATCAACACACAAAAATCAGTTGTATTTCTAAACTTTAATGATGAATAGTCCAAAAAGAAAATTAAGAAAACAATTCCATGGATAAAAGTATCAAAAAGAATATAACACTTAGGAATAAGCATAAGGATGTGTGAGAAAACTACAAAATTTTGATGAAAGAAATTAAGGAAGACATAAACAAATGGGAAGACATCTCACGTTCACGACTGGAACACTTAATACTGTCCATACTGCCCAAATGTTCTACAGATTCAGCATACCCCCTACCAAAATCTCAACAATAATTTTTTGTTGAAATAGAAAAATACATCCTAAAACTTAGATCAAATCTCAGGGACCTCAAATAGAAAAAGCCATTTTGAAAAAGATGAATTGAGTTTGAGGGCTCACATTCCTGATTTCAAAACATATTACAAAGCTACAGTCATCAAAACAGTGTGGTACTGGCATAAAGACACATAAGTAGACCAATGGAATAAAGAATGCAGAAATAAACTTTCACACATACGCTCAATTAATCTTCAACAAAAGTAACAAGACCAGTCAGTGGGGGAAAATCACAGTTTCTTTGACAAAGGGTACCAGGAAAACTGGATACTGGCATGCAAAAGAATGAAGTTGGACCTTACCTTCCACAAGATATAAAAGTTAACTCAAAATGGATTAAAGATTTAAGGCATAAAATTATAAAACTCCTACAAGAAAACTTAGGAGAAACTTCATGATACTAGACCTGGCAATGATTTCTTGGAATATGACATGTAAAGTATAGGCAACAAAAACAGAAATCGACAAATTTAAAATTTTAAAATGTCCATCAAAAAAACAAAGTCAATATTGAAAAAAAATCTATGGAATGGGAAAATATATTTGTAAATCATAGATCTCACAAGGGATTAATATTCAGAATATATAAAGAAATTAACAAAAAATGCAAATAGAAGAAAATATAAGACAAAAACAGAAAGGGAAGCAAATCATAAGATACTTCTTTTTAAAAATTTTTTAATGTTTATTTATTTTGAGAGAGAGAGTGCAAGTTGGGGAGAGGCAGAGAGAGGAGACACAGAATCTGAAGCAGGCTCCAGGCTCTGAGCACAAAGCCCAACGCAGGGCTCAAACTCACGAACTGTGATATCATGACCTGAGCCAAAACCCAGGCACCCCTAGATTCTTAAATACAGAGAACAAACGGAGGGTTGTTGGAGGGGGGTGAGTGGGGGGATGGGCTAAATGGGTGATGGGCATTAAAGAGGGCACTTGCTGGGATGTGCACTGGATGTCATATGTAAGTGATGAATCACTAAATTCTATTCCTAAAACAATTATTATACTATATGTTAACTAACTGGGATTTAAATTAAAAAAAACAAAAATTGTTTTAATTGGGCAAAGGATACTTCTCTAAAGATGATTTACAAATGTCTATGAAGCGGGGCGCCTGGGTGGCTCAGTCAGTTAAGCGTCTGGCTTCAGCTCAGGTCAGATCTCACGGTTAGTGGGTTTGAGTCCCGCGTCGGGCTCTGTGCTGACTGCTAGCTCAGAGCTTGGAGCCTGCTTCAGATTCTGTATCTCCCTCTCTCTCTGACCCTCCCCTGCTCGCACTCTCTCTGTCTCTCAAAAATAAATAAAAAGCATTATAAAAAAAAATAGAAAAAAAACACAAATGTCTATGAAGCACATAAAGTACACTCAACATCACTGAGAAATACAAATCAAAACCACAATGAGAATTCACCACACCCATCAGGAGGACTACTATCCAAAAAACAAACAAAAAAACCCAAAGACAAGTGTTGGTGAGGATGTGGAGAAAATTATAACCCTTGTATACTGCTAGTGGGACTGTATAATGGCCAGCCACTATAGAAAACAGTGTAAAGTTTCCTCAAAAAATAAAATTACAAGGGTGCATGGATGATTCAGTTGGTTAAGCATCTAACTTTGGCTCAAGTCACGATCTCATGGTTTATGAGTTCCAGCTGAGTCTGGAGCATGCTTCAGATTCTGTGTTTCCTTTTCTCTCTCTGCCACCTCCCTCCATTTGTGTTCTCTGTTTTTCTCTCTCAAAAATAAACACTAAAAATTTTTTTAAGTAAAAAATAAATAAAACTACCAGATGATATGGCAATCCAATGTCTCAGATATTTGCACACTCATGTTCGTATCAGCGATATTCACAATAGCCAAGAGTGGAAGCAATCTAAATGCCTATCACCTGATGAAATAAACGAATTGTGGTCTATCTATCTATACAATAGAATATTACTGAGTTTTAGAAAGGAAGGAAATCTGGTCACATGTACAACATGGATGAACCCCTAGGACATAATGTTAAGTTAAAAAAAAAAACAGTCACAGAAAAACAAATACTTTATGATTCTATGTCAATGAAGCATCTAAACTAATCAAATTCGTAGAAACAAAAAATATAGTGGTGGTTACCAGGGACTGGGAGGAGGCAAAAAAAGGGAGTTGTTTGATGAAAACAAAGTTTCAGATTTACAAAACAAAGCAGCTCTGGAAATCTGCTTCACAACAATGTAAACTACACATTTAAAGATGGTAAATTTTGTTATATGCCTTTTACCACGATAAGACAATAAAAATAAGACAATGTCCCTCCTCACAGAGGTCACAAGTGAAAATAAGGCAATTACAGGATGGCTAAAATCAAGGCAGATCATAATGAACACCACAAGAGATTTAATTCAAACAGAAGAAATAAATGAGTTAACTAATAGCAAAACCAGAATTAAAGCCAGCTTCCTGCCCACTGTACTCAAATTATCTTTAAAAAAAATTTTTAATGTCTTATTTATTTTTGAGAGACAGACAGAGACAGAGTATAAGGAAGGGAGGGGCAGAGAGAGAGACAGGGAGACACAGAATCTGAAGCAGGCTCTAGGCTCTGGCTGTCAGACCAGAGCCCAAAGTGGGGCTCAAACCCGTGAACCCCGAGATCATGACCTGGGCCAAAGTTGGACGCCTAACCAACTGGGCCACCCAGGCACCTCTGTACTCAACTTTTCATAATTGTAATGATGAACCAGGATGACAAAGTTGTTTAAAATAGAATTCCATTGTCAGGTACAAAAGGTTATTTTATTTCGCCTTTAAGAGTTACATAAACTGAAGGAAAAAAGTAAAATAGTCATGATTTCAACTTATTTAAAATTACACTAGAAATGCTGAGAAGAAAAACATCACTAACATATTGCCTCATTACATGAATACAGCTCAAATAAGCGATGCATATACACCCACGGGAATGGCTTAAAGACTAACAAAACTACATGTTAGGGTAGATGTGGAAGTAGGACTCTCAAACACAGCTGATGGGAGGGCAAATTCATACACCACTCTAGAAAACTGTGTAATAGTATTTACTAAAGCTGAAAATACAAATATCTTATGATTCAGCAATCCCATTTCTGGGTATATACCTAACAAAAAATGCATACATTTGTTTATCAAAAGATATGTCATAGCCTCAAACTGAAAATGATCCAAATGTAAATGATTAACGTGTAGTATATTTATAAAATGGAATACTACACAGAAATGATAATAAACAAACTACAGCTATACTCACAGTCAACTGTGAGAAGTTAAAACAGTGGCTATCCTGGGAGGGGTGGACAGTGACTAAAAGAGCACAAGGAGGTGTCTTGGGTGCTGGATAAAGTTCTCCATCTTAATCTAGGTATTGGTCACACAGATGTGTTCATTTGGTTTATGGAAATTCATCAAGCTTTGCTAACAGACACATGAAAAAAATGCTCATCAGTCATCATCAAGGAAACACAAATCAAAACCACAATGAAATACCACCTCACCCTTGTCAGAATGGCTAACATTAACAACTCAGGCAATAAGAGATGTTGGCGAGGATGCGGAGAAACGCTTTTGTATTACTGGTGAGAATGGAAACTGGTGTGGCCACTCTGGAAAACAGTGTGGAGGCTTCTCAAAAAATTAAAAATAGAACTACCCTATGACCCAGCAACTGTACTACTAGGTATTTATCCAAAGTATACAGGTGTGCTGTTTCAAAGGGGCACATGCACCCCAATGTTTATAGCAATGCTGTCGACAACAGCCAAGGTATGGAAAGAGCCCACATGAGCATCAATGTATAAATGGATAAAAAAGATGTGGTACACACACACACACGAGTATTACTTGGCAATCAAAAAGAATGAAATCTTGCCCTTTGCAACATGGATGGAACTACAGTGTATTATGCCAAATGAACTTAATCAGAGAAAGACAAATATCATATGATTTCACTCATATGTGGAATTTAAAATACAAACAGATGAACATAAGGGAAAGGAAGCAAAAATAATATGAAAACTGGGAGGGGGGACAAAAGATAAGAGACTCTTAAATACAGAGTACAAACTGAGGGTTGCTGGAGAGGTAATGGGTGGGGGATGGGCTAAATGGGCAAGAGGCATTAAGGAGGGCACTTGGGATGAGCACTGGATGTTATATGTAGGGGGATCAATCACTGGATTATACTCCTGAAATCATTATTGTGCTATATGCTATTTAACTTGGATGTAAATTTTTAAAATAAAATAGTTTTTAAAAAATTTCACCAAGCTTTACATATGATAATTACATTTTCTTACATGTTAACACTTCAATTAAAAATTTCCATTGCAGGGGCACCTGGGTGGCTCAGTTGATTAAGCATCCGACTCTTAATATTGGCTCAGGTCGTGATCTCTCAGGTTTGTGAGTCTGAGAGGCCAACATCGGGCTGCACACGGCCAGTGCAGAACCTGCTTAGGGTTCTCTCCCTCTCCCTCTCTCTCAGAATAAGTAAATAAACTTAAAAATAAATTTAAAAATTTTTTCAGTTATAATAAAAAATCAGCCAACAGAAAAGAAAAAAGGCAGGAAGAAAGAAGAGATTTACTAATTATCCACAAGCACAAATGTAATGGGTTAAGTCAGTAAAGCTGTGTGAGAACAGTAAAACCAGTCAGCTCAGCAATGATCACTCAAATGAGTTAATCGAATGAAACATGCTGCTCTATACTAAACCCTAAACAGAAGTCAATAATTATTAAGAACGCATCCTTAAATGAAATATACAATTAATTTGGTTATTTTAATACTGCTATAAAAATAAGTCTCTTAATAAGTACTAACTATAAAAGAGCTGATAAAGAAAAACAGCCACTCAGTCCATATTCAGTCATTTGGATTTAAGTACTGAGTGTTACAAGATAATGGAACACTATTATACACCCTGGCCTATAAATAGGAGGTAGACTAGATGTTTTTCCAGAAAGTACCTCATGGTCCTAAACTAGAGACAAAAGGGGTCCTACCTGTACAAGAAGAGGAGGCAGATAAGCACAGGATGCTTATGGGAGCACATTCAGGTTTTCCAAATCTGTTGAACTTTCTCAAACATCCCTTTCTAAAAAGAAATACTTCTAAACAGGAGCAGGTGCAAATAAAGCTACCAATGGCTAATTAAAGTAAGCCCCCCTTCCCCACCCTCTAGGCTTTTAGTAACAAAGATAAAGTGTGAACATGGTAAGGTGGCTTTGACAGAGCACAAACACAAAGGTTACTTGTACCCACTACTCTGTTGCAGATGGTTTCGAACACCATACTGACATTCTTATGCCAGAAGTAATAAGCCAAGTTCATGTGCATGTATACATACTGCACAAAAATCTACCTTCTTTGCCAGTTAACTGTAGAGACTTGGATCTGATGAGTGGGAATGAGGTTCTCCTTTTCAAATTCATATCATCATAGGAAGAGAAACACCTAAAACATGAAGAAAAACCAACACTGAGAACAGGGTAAGCTACATATAATTTACTCTGCAGTTGAGGCTTGATGGAAACTACTCAAAATTAAACATGCCCCAGAATACAAATCTCTAATGTAACACTCCAATTATTGCTATTATGTGTAAAAAAAATTTTTTAAAGATAATTCTCTAAAAGGTGCTATATTAAAATATCTATCATCCTCTCCCTTGGAATTCCACATTCAAGCATCCTTCACAACCAAAACACTTCAAGGGTTTAAGCACTTCCTATTAGTGTTTTCTCTTTACTCTGGTCTACGGAACCTTCCAGGTGCAGGACTATTTCACTAGTTCCAATGATGTTTTAACACTGCAGTTTTAAGACAATCATATGAGGGAAAATTATCTCAGTATTCCTTTATTCTGTCAAATCTCTCAAAAATGTAAACAACACAGTAAAAATGGGAAATAAAATGCTGATATTACCTTTTAGGGCTTGGATATTGATTACTTTTAGGAAGTTTTGAAATATAATCTCCATCGAATTGAGAGGTATTTCGACAACGCTGCATACAAAGCATCAGTCCCAAGACAACACAAAGAACCAGAGATATGACAAGATAGCTCTGTCGATCTGAAACCTGAGAGAAAGGGATTTAAGAATGATTATTATATAGTTTATAGATTATTAAATATTATATTATCATTAAATTTTGTTATATTATTATATAAACATTATACCAGGAAAAAATATAGTAAGATATAAAATTCAAAAGACAAAGCATTTTCAACATTTTAAAATCTATTTCCAAACCATAAAATGCAGAGCATGCTCTTAGAAAATATACTACTGTGAGGCATTGTCTTTTTCTTCTTTCTCCCCCCAATTCTTTGAACATTTTCAAACCTATAGAAAACATCTAAAAACAGCACAATGAACATATGCATGCCTTTCTCCTATGTTTACCAAAGTTAACATTTTGCCCCATTTGCTGTGTCTTTCCATTTGTACTATCTCCTCACTGGGGAGGGAAAAAAATCTTGCTCCTGCCTAGCCTTCGCCATCTTCTAATACTGAACCAGCAATCCCCTAGTTATTTAAGTCAAAAACGTGGGGATCACTCTTAGTTCCTCATTCCACACATCCAATCTTTCAGAAAGGCTTGTTGTTTTCTTAAATATTTCCTGAACACAACTTCACACTGTTCACTTCTAAAATCTCAGCCCAAACCAACATCACCTCACCCAGGTTACTGAAACTACAACCTAATTGGTTTCCTCCTCACTTCTCTTGCTGTTCCCCAAGAGACAATTCTCCACAGGGCAACAAATGGGGACTTTCTCAAAGCGTTGTCAATGAGACGACTCACGTCACTTCTGAATTCTTTCCAATGACTTGCAATGATCAGAATAAAATTTGAATTCTAAATTGCCTACAAAGGCCTACATGACTGGATCCCTGACCCTCCTTCCCCTCATTCATCCTGCTCCAACCATACAAGTTTTTTTTTCTGCCCTCAGACACATAACACTATTTCTTTCTTTTTTTATTTTAGTTTATTTTTTTGAGAGAGACTGAGTAGGGGAGGGGCAGAGAGAGGAGAGAGAATCTCACATAGGCTTTGCACTGTCAATACCGAGCCCAACGCAGGGCTTGAACCCATGAACCATGAGATCATGACCTGAGCCAAAGTCAAGAGTCACACACTTAATCAACAGAGTTACCCAGGCACCCTGCACATAATTACTATCTCTAATCGTGGGTCCTTTGCCCTAGGTCTGTTAGTAACAGGTTTGCTCTGATGCTGGGCCCATGTGGCTGCTGACTCTTCTTGAGTACTCAAGTTCTAATGCCCTGCCTCAGATAAATAAACCTTCCAAAATCACTCTAGCTAAAGGAGCAACCCCTACCGCTCCATTCCACCATTTATCTTTACTATATGTATTCTCTCTCTCGCCCAGGGGAGAGGTGCTTGTGCGGCTCACTGCTGTATGCCCCAAGGACTATATAGCTCACACCTCATATACATTGGATGTTCAATAAATATTTAATAAGTCACTAAAATTTTTGCTTTGTTAAGCAACTGAATAAACCTTTTTGAGCTGAAAATGAAGTATCAGTGGTCTGCAAAAGGCCTAATAGAATTGCTTTATAACACTATTTTATTAAGACCTAAACTATGAATGCCTTGTTTTCTAAAAGATTATCATTATTAATATAAACCTTAAAATGCCACATTATGGGGCTGCCTCGGTGGCTCAGTCAGTTAAGCATTTGACTTCAGCTCAGGACATGATCTTGCAGTTTGTGAGTTTGAGCCCCGTGTCAGGCTCTGTGCTGACAGCTCAGAGCCTGGAGCCTGCTTCAGGTTCTGTGTCTCCTCTTTCTGCCCCTCCCCTGCTTGTACTCTCTCTCCAAAATAAACAAACATTAAAAAAAATTTTATAAAATGCCACATTCTGGTGTTCAGAACAAGTTCTTTATAAATGACAATTATGTTTGCCAAAAGTTCTTAGGTGCCATGTGCTTAAGCATCTTGTCTCTATGACAACCTCTGCACAGGCAGTGTGTCTTACAGCACCAGCAGTAACAGTCACCTCACGTTGTAATTCTGCTACTGTTATCGAAAGGTTTGAAACAAGCTGTGTCATGTTGGTCAACTGGGCCTGTAGTAACTGGATGGCTTCCGTTTGCCGCTGATCCTATGATAAAGAAAGAAATAAGTATTATTTTTGTGTGTGTGCAAGTTTCATCTGTACTTTAAATATGTCATAAATTCAAGTAAAATCATCTGGAAAAATTACTAAGTTCCTCAAGAATAAGAAAACATATTAATAGGAAGCTCTTAATGAATGAATATGGTAAAGTGGGACCAGAAATTAAAAAAAAATCTGAGACTGTTCAACCCTCCTTCCCTTCCCCCTCTAAGAAACCATTTTGCATTTACTGTTACCATGCAGAATATTGCCTAATAGAAGTTAATAAATCACTTTTCAAGTTAATTTGGGCTCCATATGTATAATCCAGCATATAGTCAGCTATATGCAACACATTTTGTCAAATATGTGTTTTTAAACCAAAGCACAAAAACATGTTGAAAAAGTTTTGTAAAATGTTTTTGGATATAAAGCAGGCACATACCAAGCTTTTAAAAGTTCTATTTTAGTGTTAATCAGGATGGAACTTAGGATGCCACATAATCAAAAATCTACAACTGATTAGTTAATGCTGAAATATCACCACTGAAAATCAATCAAAAATACCCATCTTTCCAGCTCTAGATTTTAGAAACTTTTATAATCAACAAACATGCCCTTATTTAAAATATCATCTGCATGTATATTTTAGGGAAATATGCATCATACTCATCATCAGGAACCTATATTTGGGAGACTACTGAAAACTTCAGCTTACTAATGAATTTGGGGAGGAGGAAAACAGGACAGAAAGTAAAACAAATTTAACACTGTGGGATCCTGTATGAAACAGCTACTTAAGAATTTATCATTCTAAGCTAAGTGTTTTAAATTTACATTTAAATAAATTTTGGGGGGCACCTGGCTGGCTCAGTCGGTGAGGCATCTGACTTTGGCTCAGGTCATGATCTCACAGTTGGTGGGTTCATGCCCTCTGTCTGGCCCTAGGCTGACACCTCAGAGCCTGAAGCCTGCTTCAAATTCTTTGTCTCCCTCTCTCTCTCTGCCCTTCCCCTGCTTGTGCTTGCTTTCTCTCTCTCTCTCAGAAAATAAATAAATAAATAAATAAAATATTAAAAAATTAGATTTAAATAAAATTTAAATCTCAACTGTGTTGGGTGGGCACTGGGGGCTGCTGGGGAGAGGATGTATAAAACTATAACAAAAAGTTTCACTTACTTCCATTACTGTGATACACTGTGGTACTTCCTATCCTACTTTAAGATGCTGAAGGTGACTCATTAAACTGTTTCTTCTGACTCACATTTGACAAATACTGATAAATTCCAGACAGTTATAAATATCCATTAAAATTAATGAAGAGTTAATTAAATACTGTGTTCATGGGTCAGAAGATAGGATGTTAAGATGTCAGTTTTCCAAACTGATCTATAACTTCCAAAAAAATCCCAGTCAAAATGTAAACAGGTTATTTTCTGTACAGAGAGTGACAAGCTGATTCTAAAATCCATATTAGCCAAAACTATTTTGAAAGAGATGAACAAATTTGGAAGATTCACACTATTATAAAGATACAGTAATTATAACAAGCTGGTATCTGCATAAAGATAGATAAACAGAACAAAATAAAGGAATAAAGTAATATTCTTGTTTCTCCATCCCCCATCCCACCAAAAAATAACTTTGGTCCTTACTTTGCAACATGTTAAAATTAAAATAGGCCATAAACCTAATGTAAAACAAAAATGACAAAATTTTGATAAGAAAACAGAGGAGAAAATCTATGACTTTGGGTGAGGAAGATTTTATGGAGCAAAGGGAAAATGGGTAAATAGGCTTCAACAAACTAAAAACTTCTGCCCTTCAAAATACTTTTAGAGAAACGGCAAAACAATGAACTGGGAGAAGACATTTGCAAAGCGTATTTCTAATAAAGGACTTGTACTCAAAATAAATAATTCTCAAGCTTCAATTTAAAAAAAAACCACTAAAGGAAGAAATTTGTATGGAACCACACTATAATGTGTCAGGAGTTGAGAGTAAGGTGCAACTAAATTCTGAAACCTCTGACCTCCTCACCTCATCTCTTCATCCCCTAGTCCCAGATAAACTGTAGAAAAGTATAAAATTTCTTCATTGTAGTAACACACTGTAGAAGCTTTTAATAAACATCTGACTACTGCAATACTGAAATCATGCAATACTGAAACTGTTTTCCTTAAAGTCAACATGACTGGACAATGGCTACCACCACTAGTGGTATGGTATCACTGTATAGCTCCAGGCAAGAGATAGAGAAAAAAAGAAGAAATGAAAAGGTATGAGGATTAAAAAGAAGAAATACACCTATTCTTACCTGCAATCAGTTAGACTGTGTAGAAAACCACAGAATATTGGAGTTTAACAAAGTAGTATTAAAAAGTCCACTGCCCTTCTACCACACACACACACACACACACACACACACACACACACACACATTTTGAAATGTAACAGGAATAATGCTCAAGAAAATTTTTTCTAGAGGAGATAGAGAGATATAGATGCTACTAGCTAGGTAATTTCCCAAACAGGACATCCTCTAGCAGGCTTAATCATCACCTGTCAGGGGAAGAAATGAATGAACACTACTTATCCTGCTTACCAACAAGGGCCTACAGAAATCAGGAGAAATTGACATAAAAAGTAAATAAGGCTTGAAGATGACCAACCTGTTCCTCTGCTATTCTCGAAGTATTCTGAAGTTTTACTATTGTTTTATTGAAAGCCTTCTGCATTTCTTCCATTTGTTTTCGGTACCTGAGGAGTAAGAAATGATTTAAATTAGCTTTAATTTCCTATTTATGAATTTATTACTGTAAACACACTTCTGATTTCAATATGTAAGATAAATCTACTCTTTTGAAAATGACTCTAATTGAGACCTGGAACACTTATAAAGGGAAAATAAAGAGACTCTTGAGGTATTTGCTACCTTAGCATCCATTCTATGCATCTCACTGCTGTATAAGATTAGTCATACTATTGATCAATCAATTTATGTATGACGAAAGATGGGGCGCCTGGGCGGCTCAGTCAGTTAAGCGGCCGACTTCAGCTCAGGTTATGATCTCACAGTTCAAGAGTTTGAGCCCTGCATTGGGCTCGGTTATGACAGGTCAGAGCCTGGAGCCTGCCTCAGAACCTGTGTGTCGTCCTCTCTCTGCCGCTCCCCTACACACGCTCTGTCTGTCTCAAAAATAAACAAACATTAAAAAAAAAATTTTAACAAAAATGTATGACAAAGGAACCAAGAATATACAATTGGGAAAGAACAGTCTCTTCAATAAATGATGTTGGGAAAACTGGACACCCACATGCAAAGGAATCAAAGTGGACTGCTCTCTTACATTATATACAAAAAGTAACTCAATGGATTAAAGACTTGAATGTAAGTCCTGAAATCAAAAAATTCAGAAGAAAATACAGGTGGTAAACTCCTTGACACTGATCTTGGTAATGGTTTTTTGGATTTGACAACAAAAGCAAAGGCAACAAAAGCAAAAATAAACAAGTGGACTTTACGTCAAACTAAAAAGCTTCAGCATGGCAAAATACCCTATCAACGAAATGAAAAGGCAACCTGCCAAGTGGGAGAAAATATTTGGAAATCATGTATCTGGTTAGGGGTTAATATCTAAAATATATAAAGAACTTCTACCACTCAACAGCAAAAAATTAAACCCAATTAAAACACTGGCAGAGAACCTGCATAGGCCTTTTTCCAAAGAAGACAGATGCCCAACAAGTACATGAAATGCTCATAGTCACTGATCATCATGGAAATGCAAATTAAAATCATAATTATAGATCACCTCGTATCTCTCAGTATGTTTATTATCAAAAATATAAGAAATAAATGTTTTGGTGAGGATGTAGAGAACAGGAGGCCCCTGTGCACAGTTGGTGGAAATGTAGGTTGGTGCTGCCACTCTGGAAAACAGCAGGGAGGTTCCTCAGAAATTAAAAATAGAACTACTATATTATCCAGTAACTCCACTTGAGTATTTATCTGAAGAAAATGAAAAATACTAACTTGAAAGGATATCTGCACTTCCATGTTTACTGCAGCATTGTGTACAATAGCCAAGACATGGAAGCAACCTAAGTGTTCATCAAAGGATAAATGGATAAAGTAAATGTAGTATCTGTATATAAGGGAATATTATTCAGCTATAAAAAAAGGAAATCTTGCCATCCGCAACAACATGGAAGGATGGAACTTGAGGGCATTGTGCTAAGTGAATCAGAGAAAGACACCTATTGTATGATCTCACTTATATGTGTAATAGTAACAGTACCCTCAAAGAGATACAAACTGGTGGTTGCCAGAGGTAGGGAGATGGGGGGATAGAAGAAATGGATAAAGTGGGTCCAAAGGTACAAATTTCCAGTTATAAAATGAGTTAAGTAATGGAGATGTAATGTGTAGCATGGTGACTATAGTTAATATTCTACAGTATATTTGAAAGTTGCTAAGAGAATAGAAGAATAGATCATAAAAGCCCTTATCACAAGGAAAGAAAATCTTGTAACTATGTAGTAATGAATGGTAGACTTAATGTGTGATCATTTCACAATATATACAAATATCATATCTTTAATCGTATACCTGAAATTAATGTCAATTATATCTCAATTAAAAACAAAAAAATTACTAGTAATTTCTGTGGTTCCCTTAAGGAGGCTGATGGGGCAGGGAGAAGCAGGTATGAGGTACTACGTGGGCACACATGCACATGCACCACACAATTTGCCAATAAACTGTATGGATTAGGAGGAAACCCATTAGGGTAGAATGATGACCTTACTGACTTCTCATTAGAGGCATCTTGGTTGAAAAGGACATTTATTGCCTAGGTGGTTATAAAATGTTGGAAAAGAAGCCCTGAGGACAATGGACACTTGGGTAAAAAAGAGCAAACACGTATAAGAAAAATGGAGAACTATGTCTGGGACTCTAATCGCTATATAAGCGCACTGGCACTATGAGCACAAGAGCATAAATTATCACAACTAGAACTAAGATTCTAAGACATATGAAAGACTGCAAATGTTGTCTAATTCATCCAGTTCAGTAACTTTAGTCTTCACTTATTTAGACTCTTAATGGATATCTTATCTAGTTCCACTAAGAGCTTCAACATCCATAGTCTATACAGCTATTACATATACAGTATAGATACATGTTATATAATACTATAATGTCCTCATGAGTACTGTGGGAACCAAAAAGTAAAAGTGGTTAAAGTTAAATAGAAGAAAGGAGAAACTGACGAATTCAAACTTCTTGTTACCCTAATATATAGATATAGATACAGATAAAGGTATTACAAAACTTAGTACTTTTAAAACATAAAATCAATTCTTTAAGTCCTTGATCAACATCCAAGTAACTTTCTCTCTCCAGCTAAAATGGCACTGACTACTATATCATGAGATAATTAATCCTTTCCTCCTCTAGTCACAAATCATATTACGCCTCTTACCTCACTATGCCAAATGGACTGTGCTAATTATTGATAAAGCTCACCTTTGGCTAAGCTCCTCCAGATAGCGGCCGCTGAGAGACATGTTAACTTCTAAGGCCTTTATACGATTATTAAGTCTCATAAATACCGACTCCTTTTGGTTTGATCCATGTACAAGATTTCCATTAGTGTATCCTAGATCTGTGGAATTTTGCAATTCAGCATAAAAGTCTGTAGCTGTCCTCTGTAACCCTCTTAAAAGGGCATCTTCCGGAGACTGTTCCTCCTCTTTCACTTCAGGTAATGAAGAAGAATCCATAACAGGAGTCAAAATTTGCTTTGGTGTGTCAGCTGTGTTCATTTTGGCTTCCCCATCTTCACTGTCTGGCACAGTAGCTGTGTTCACAGGTGGCACTATTGTTTCAGATAGCTTTGTGGTAATGTGCATGGAGTTTATATCCTCTTTTACAATATTATCCATTACTTCATTAACTTTATTTGTTTCATAGATCACAGTTGGCCTTTCTACAGAACTAAAACTCTCAGACTTTTTTTCTGTTTCATTATCAAGCTCCATAGAACTCTCTAGGGGGATCACTTGAGATGGTGTAGGTCCTGCCTCAAATTTAATAGGCTCAGATACTTCTATTTTAGATAATGAATTGATTTCTGGAGTAACATCTAAGTGAAGAGATTGAGAAAGAGTTTGAGGATGGCTTGGTTCAAGCTCAATTGCATCTGCACTATGATTAATCAAATCACCTTTGTGCAGACTACGTAAGTCACCTGGAACAATAGTTTCAGCTTCCTTCTCCTTACTCTTACTGTCCTTTTCTCCACTTGGAGGTGGCAAGACTGAAACATCCACTGATTCTGCAGGAAGCAGTAATGGTGGTTGAGCTGTCACAAGATGATCTTTTTCTTTCTTCACAGTAGTTCTGCTACGTTGCCGATAAAGAGCAACTCGAACTGAACACCATTTATATATGTATTCCGAAAAACTAGAAATACAACAAATTGTGGTCAGTTCACTGCAAAGTATTTGTGTCTCTGATTCAAACCAGGGTGATGATTCATCCTCCTGTTCACCACTACCCAGAAGGGTCACTGTAGATGGACTTGCCTCTTCTTCTTCCTCTTGAACTAGCTGTACAATGGGACTCTCTTTTGGAGTATCTGGTGACAACAGCTCTGTATCGTGTATTTGTCCTTCAGTGGTTACAAACCTAGAAATACGTATCAGAATTACATTTTACTTTAGTTAGAAATGTAAAGTTAAAATTATGTTTAAAAAAATTAATGTTCCATACATAAAATAAAAGGAAAGCTGAAAATACAGAAGGAACTGAAAACTTTTTTTGGATGAATTTTTCCCCTACAAATCATTTTCATTACAAAAACAAGTATCATTTACTAATGGTAACAGAAAGGCCATTTGTCAAGGATCAGTCACATGACTCAAATCACCATATTTACTAAATGAAACTTACTTTTTAAAAGTATCTATTTAAGAATTGTTTGTATGTGGATTCTAGAACTAGAATCCAAGTTCTAAATACTTTTGAATGCATTTTGTGTATCCAACTTGCAAAAGGTAGCTAGATTTCTCAAAGAAAATTTTTCTGTGGATGATTAGAGGACTTCCAAGGTAGCATTACACACACACACACACACACACACACACATGCATATGCACACAATTATCTGCATCCCTCCCTCCTTATCCCCCCCAAATAATCTTAATATCATCTGGACTAATTTTCTATTACTTAAAGCCAAATACTTAATCACCTTAATATAAATCCTGGCTAATAACATATAGTGCCCCATCTATAACTCAATCCCATCTCTATGCCCTAGAGTATGTATGTAAGGTACTCCCCTACATACATGGGGGATGGACCTGATGGGAACAGTGTTGTAAATTATAATATCCTGGCTCATTCCAGGATAAAAATAATGAATTTCCAGGTGTAGCCCTTACAGCACAAAAAGTACAATCTTTTTTTCAAATAAAGTAATCTGAATACCAAAAGAAACATTTTCATATATAATTTTCCTACTCTGAAAAATTACTAAGAATGAAATGAATGAATGAATGAAATATACTAAGAACAGGCAATGTTTCTGAATAAAGACTAATATCACAATAGCAAAGATAGGAATGAAATAGCATCTAAAAAGCTAGATCTTATTGTCATCTAACTGACAGTAAAACAGTAAATTAGATTATGCTTCTTTAAATAGATGACATATAGATATATAATGTCTAAACATCTTCTATTGCTTACTATGTACCACATAAATTATAACAGTGAAAATGAGCAGAGTCTGGAGAAGGGGAGGCAAAAAAACTAAAGTGAATTAATTTGGTACAAATTAAATTATATACCATCTGTACATACTCTAATTGGAGCTATACTTTTAAAAACTCAAACTGGGGTAAAGAAAATCAAATCATCTCTTCATAGTAACTTAACAGTGACACCCTATCGTGGATTCTTTCACTTTCATTTATTTTCTTCAAAGGAGTGCCATACAATCATCAAAAAGAATTTAAAACATATAAAGAACTTCTAAAAGCAAATAGATTTTATACACAAAAAAACCTAGAAATACAACAAATTGTGGTCAGTTTACTGCAAAGTACTTCTGTCTCTGACTCAAACCGGGTCTGAGTAAAAACTACATTAATGTGATGTTATTTATCTTTCAACATTCATGTGTATGTGTATACATATATAAAATCAGTTTCATTTAGTTTTGATTATAAGACATACTACATTTTGTTAACTGAAGAGGCCTAGTTACATAAATTGAGACTAGCAATCACAGTAGCTTTCTTAGGATCTTTTAGGAATCAATGATACATAATGCTATTATTTTCTTTCTAGTCATTCAATAAATAAATATCGTTAGTGTCTTTCAGAACTAACACAGAATACAAATTTGTCACTGTGTCCTTCAAAGCACAAAAATCTCATTTTTGAATCAGTATGGTGTTTAAGAATTACAGCTGAAACCATACCCACTGCAGGTTTCATTATATAATTCCTGTTCAAATATCTTATACCATTAAGCAGAGGTCTGAGAGAAAGAGTATACCTAATGAAATATACAAAATTTATAGTAACTATAGCCAATTATCTAGTCATTATGAGCTTATCTGTCATAGATAAGAAGTAGAGGTGGCAAAAACCCTTAATCATCTTTGGAAAAGACTGAAGAAATGAGGATATTTTATGTTAACTACATGACAGATATTCCTGCCCAAGGTGCCCCACTGCAACCTGGGGAAAGACTTCTATCAAATTCAGTTTAAGAAACTAAACACTGTAATTGTTTGCTGTGTGACAAACAAGTAATTTAAGAATCACTGCTCTAAGTATTTCAGGTACCTTTATAGCACAGACACTTAATCAATGTTTTAAAATTTGAACTTAATAAAGGCAAACTTAAAATTTGTCCTCAAACCTATACCTGCAGAATTAGGCCAGTTATTTGCAATAAGGAAAAGATTCAGTGTTGTGAATAATAAAAGTAATACATAATTTCAAAACAACAAACATTTGATCTGGAGTGAAGTGCATTCCTAGTACCCAAAAGGCAACTCAAAGATATTTTAAGTGGCTGTGGAATGCCTGCCTTATGATTCAAATCTTCCTATAGATTATTATTTCACACACGAATCCAAAGTATCTTTCTATGTAAACTCAGCTCTCCATTTTGACAGAACTCTAATATCACAACAGAACTTACTCAGGTGACGAAACAGGAGTTGCAACAGGAGCTAAGTCAGGCATTTTAGGTGCAGCTGTGGCAGTGGCATTCTCAGATAAACTTTTATTTCCTATTTTAAGAAAGATACCCATGTTGAGTTTAATTTTTAAAAGCTATACCATGAAGATATTTCACTATAACAAGTAAAGAACTTCAGTTTCTGGGAGAGAAAAAAAAAAGTCAAACAGGTTTGCTACTGCAGACTTTATTTTCTTCCATCAAAGTTCTTTTAGAAAGAAATGATCATGCAAAGTCAAAGCTACAAATAATGCATATTCTTTCTCAACTTCTCAGATAAGTAAAGCAAGTCAAACAAATATAATCATGTAATCGTACATGATTAACATGACTTCCAGACACCTAACTTCCAGAGTTACGAAAGAGAATGAAAAGAAATGTATGGGTCATTTTACGTTTGCACTTGGAACTAAGTATTTTCTAAGAGCACAAAAAGGCAAGATGGTTTCTCCTTGCTATTGATATTCTTATTTGGCATTCTGTCAGGGGGAAAAATCACTTTCTAAATTGAGTAGTTATTTGATAAATTAAAGAAAAGCATGCATGAAGTACCACTGGAGCATCATACGCTCAGGAAAGAAAGAAGCGATAAAATGATTACTTCTATAGCAGGGAAGAGTAAAAAAAAAAATACCTAATTCATGAATTTTATAAACAGGAGGATCCTTATTATAAGACAGAATTTGTGAAATTCAAACCAACAATGAATAACAGAAGATTGGTAAGTTCGTTTGCATCACCTCTTCATTTCTAAATGAAAAATCACATTTCTTGGCTTTTTAATGAATTTTCCTAACTATAATGACCCCTTGAGTATCAGAGATTTATTTAAAAAGACCCATAAAATGATTAGGTACCTTCTGTCAGGTCTTCAGTTTTTGCTCCCAGAATATTAGCGGCAATATTCACCATATTTAGAATGGCATCTAAAACAAAATTCAATCAGAAAAAATACCAATACACCTAAATATTCTTATAAAGCTTAATATCAGATAGTCAAAAAACCATTTATAATGGTCTTTTGGCATTTTTTGGACTAATTACCTTTTTGTCCATCTTACTATAGAAGTCCAATATAGGACACAAATTTCAGACAGAAAGTATAAATCTGAATTTTTATGTTCAGAACTTAATTATACTTTTATGGTAAGGCTTCCCCAGAACTTCTGCCAAAACACTATCTTCAGCACATTACAAAATTCAAGTAAAATTCAACAGGTAAAATTCAACATACAGCCTGTACTGAGACAGGGAAAAAATGTGATAACCAAAATATTGTACAGGAAACTTACTTTTTTAAGGTTTTTATAGTTTAAAACAAAAACAAAAAAAGATTGAAGCAGCAGTTTCCCCTCAATAGGTGATTTTTACATGTATAAATAAACAAAATGGGAAGATTATTCTCCAAAGCACAGCAGAAAAATTTTATTTTCAACTATGAACATATCTTATCTATTGATAATATGGTTAAATTCCAACTTGACTGCATAGAAACAAACTTTTAATGATGTTTAATGGATAATAAATGACAAATTCTTTTGTGAATTGGGTGGGTATGGGAATGGGCAGGTGAAGTCAAAGTCACGACACCTTGATTATTATACATAAAGCAATCTGCATATCTGCTAATTCTGCCTCTCTTTCTAAAGAGGATATTTGGATGATGAGTAAAGTGGTACAAACCATAGTATCTGAATAAATAGCCAAGGTAGCACAGGAGTACCACCAAATACCTAACTCCATAAAAAGCTGGTGCTGAGAAGAGGGGCTTCCTCCTATGACGTAATTTTAAGGAAGATTAACTTCCATCCCCAATGTAATCTTGGATACTCCACTAGACGTTAATTCACAGGTATCAGGTACTTCTATTAAAATATTAAGATCTGGCAAGGGCTACATATTAAGCCTCATCAGTTATTTCTGTCTTGGTTTCCTTTCCTAAGAGATCCACAGGGTTTTCATCACACTTTCAGTGAAAACCACAGGTGTGAAAAGCAGGAAAGGCTCCAAGGGAGGAAAGCTAGCACACTATCTAGAAAGTTGAGAAGAAGCCAAGCACTGTCACCTGGAGCCCATCCTATATAGATAGAGGTTTTAAGGCAGAGAAAGTAGCAGGAAATTTTAGACAGTTTTAAAAGTGATAAACTAGTAGATAGTCAGAAATTTACATAATTATGGTTCTATATATGAAAGATAATAAAGCAGTGGTACTTTGTTTCCAATCATTAGTATAATACACAAAAGCTTTGTACTTGCTTTATAAATGTCTAGGATTATAGGTCAACCTTGCCCTTTGACCTGACAAATTGGTAAATAAAGAAGCAGTGTTGATTCTTAGGCTAAAGCCTAAGGAATGAAAAAAGTGTATTTCCTCACAAAACAAGGTAAAGTAGCAATGGAAATTCTGTTATTTCCCATAAACCCACTTTTACTGTCAACCAGTATTCCAACAGTAGAAAAGATTTGCAAATCATATATCTGATTAGGGGTTAATATCCAAAATACATAAGGCACTGACATTGCTCAATAGCAAAAAATTAAAAATCCAATTAAAACAATGGCAGAGGATTTGAAATAGGACTTTTTCCAAAGAAGACCTACATATGGCCAAAAGACACATGAAAAGATGCTCAGTATCAACTGGTCATCAGGGAAATACAAATTAAAACTACAATGAGGTATCCCCTCACACCTGTCAGAATGGCTAAAATCAACACAAGAAACAATAGGTGTTGGTGAGGATGTGGAGAAAGGGGAACCCTCTTGCTAACTGTGGGAAAACAAACTGGTGCAGCTACTCTGGAAAACAATATGGAGGTTCCTCAAAAAGTTAAAAATAGAAATACCCCATAATCCAGTAATCACACTACTGGGTATTTACCTCCCCCCAATACAAAAATACTATAGTAAAGGTATACATGCACCCTGATGTTTGTAACAGCATTATCTATAATAGCCAAATTATGGAAATAGCCCAAGTGTCAATCGACTGATGATGGATAAAGATGAAGTGTACACACACACACACAATGGAACACTACTCACCCACAAAAGAGAATGAAATCTTGCCATGTGCAACAACATGGATGGAGCTACAGAGTATTATGTTAAGTGAAAAAAGTCAGAGAAAGAAAATTACCAAATATAAGAAAAGGGGAAAAAATGAGAGAGGGAAGCAAATCAAGAGAGAGACACTCTTAACCATAAAGAACAAACTGATGGGAACCAGAGGGGAGGTGCATGGAGGGGTGGGTAAAATAGGTGATGGGGATTAAGTGCACCTGATGTGATGAGGTGTTGTATGGAAGTGCTGAATCCCCATATTGTACACCGGAAACTAATTACATTGTATATTAACTGGAATTTAAATAAAAAATTTAAAAAAAAATCACCTAGGAATTGAAACACAACATTTCCTCACAGGCCAAGATAAAGTAGCAACGAAAACTGTTGTTTACTCATAAACCCACTTTTAATGTCAACCAATATTCCAATAGTGTCTAATCTTCTACGTCTGTGAGCCAAAGTTCAGTTAAAACTGCTTCACAGATGCCAAATTTTGGAATCAAATCTATACTCTAAATCAATCTTAGCTCAGATAAAAAAAATATGGGGGCATTTAAATTTGGGGACATTTGTTGTTAAAGAATTCATTAACAGAACATATCTGTTAATCTGTTAATAAAGAAAATAACTTTAGAATATTAATTTTTAACCTAAATATAAAGATCTAAACCATCCATTATTTAAAAATATTATTTATAATAAGCATTTCAGGGGGCTACGTGGTAACAAAAACAAAATTTGGCAAATCTCTACATTCTCCACCCATCCAATCCATAAAATATAATTTTGCTCTGTTCACAGAACACTGCCAAATGTAGTCTTACTTTGTCCTTTGAGAGAGTGGCTTTGTGAATATTCTATTCTGACCACTCTCAATTTGCATCCAAACACCTGATAGCTTGTCACAATGATAATCTGACCACTAAAAATCCTTCAGAATAGGTTAAAGTAACAATTTTGGAATATAGTACCAAACTAGATACCTGTCCTTAATTTCTCCCAGATTAGCCAATTCCTTTATCTTTGAGCTGGGCACTATTCATCCAATCTCATTCCTTGAGAAATGAAATTCTCTCAGGGACCCTCAAGATGTTATACTCAAGTCTCCAGCACACTATGGCTCTTTTGGATACAGAAAACAACAACCTATGATACAATATAACAAGACAAACTAACAAAATATTTCTTCCCATGTGAATTCAGATACCTCTGGTGCACGTCCACCTTCACTGTCTCTTCTAGGTCCTTAAAATATATACATTCATAAAAAATACTCTGATGTAAAAGAACTCAAAAACTGTATACTATCTTAAACATACACACAGAAACCTGGCCTTTAAGCAATTCTAGCAAAATGCAGACCCTATTTAGGAGTAAAGGAAGACTTGCAAGAATATCAGAGTAGAGAGTAGTCTGGAAAATCCACGTGACAAAGCACACAAAAAAAGAGTAATATGAAGAATTTTTGTTGATGTAAAATATTTAAATGTGCTGGTTAAAGAATCAGGCAGAAGAGCTGCCATAGCCGGCAAAGATACAAAGTCAAGAATGTTGCTCTCTCTAATGTAGTAGTTTCTTGCTTTTTGGTAGTTAAGAAAATTATAGAATATCAAGGATGTCCAAATATGTGGTATGCAGCTCTTTGACAACCAAGTCCTAACAGAAACAATATACTCTGGTGACATGCATTTCCTATAACTACTAACCGCTCAATACCCAAAGGAAAAAAGGAGTTTCTATTGAGATTAAAGCCACAGAATTCTGTTTTGGAGACACTATATAAATATAAAAAATAAACCAGGTCAAAACTGGCCAATTTCAAGCTAATTCATAAAGTGTGATCAGGACAGTCAAATTCAGATAGTCTACTGCCACAGACTAGTAAATCTGATCACTAAAAATCCTTCCGAATAGGTTCTGGCTCTTTGGCCTGATTCTATTCTGTTATTTATTCCTTAAATGTTATACCACCTTGGAGGTAGAAACAAAGTCAGGCTCAGACACAGTGCCAGAATCTTCACAGAAAACTAGGAAGAACAAGTATAGAAGACAGCAGTGTTGGGTCATGTCTATAGGCTTATGACACCAAAGTCATCAGTCAGGTACTATCGCCTCTTCTTTTTTCTGAAACGTCACGAGACGGACACCTTTTTAAACTCCATTTTCTATGTTTCAGCTCGGCTGACATCCTCCCACCCATTTGTTTCACTAAACAAATTCTTTCAACACTAAAACACTGGAAGCTAAAGAGACTACCTTTTCAGAGATCCATAAAAAGAAAAACAAATGTTACCAAGAAACACATCTTCAAGGAAAAAGATCCCAAAAGTAGGATATAAATAAAGAAGAGTCTATAGCTAATTAATTCCAATAATACCTTGGTCAGAGAAGTGATTACAAATAGGGAAATGTCCTCCAGATATAACTGGGCTTTAATGGTGTCTAGCAGTTAATCCCCTAAGAATACAGAAAAAGAAACCAAGCATATCAACAAGATTTCCTTTGTCTAATACTATGGTAAGGTGCCCTGAGGTGCCCGTTTCTTTCCAATAACCATCAGAAGCTAGAGATCTTTCAGTCTGGAGCTATTTTCTGACTCCATTAAATAATAATTCTGCCTCAGAGCTAATATAATAACATCACTGAGCATGATGATTACTACATAACATAGAATTTTTCATATGAATTTAAGGACATGAATATTAATATCCACATAGATAAAAGAGCATTGTTTTTCACTCCTAAAAAACTACATCCCACAGAAGTGAATGAAGCACCTATTTTTAGTCAACTATACAGCTGAGTTTCCTAGTTAAAAGTACTTTCTTTTTTTTTTTTTTAAAGTCTTTCTTTTTTTTTTTTAATGCTTTATTTATTTTTGATACAGAGAGAGACAGAGGATGAGAGGGGGAGGGTCAGAGAGAGAAGGAGACACAGAACCGGAAGCTGGCTCCAGGCTCTGAGCTAGCTGCCAGCACAGAGCCCGACTCGGGGCTGGAACCCACAAACATGAGATCTGACCTGAGCCGAAGTCGGAGGCTCAACCGACTGAGCCACCCAGGCGCCCCTAAAAGTACTTTCTGATAGCTAGAAAGTCAATTGAGTAGCAGCAGTACAGTGAAACAAAGTATACTGAGTTAATATGCAAGAAGGTTAGATACTACATAAAAGGATTCCTCTTATGCAGGTATTTTTAACATTCTTCTTCCTATGCCTTAAAAAGTCCACTGAAGACTATATAGTCTTCCATGGAGAGCAAAAGGAGAAGAAGGGAGAGGAAAAAAGAAAAGACAAAATAAAAAATAAAACAATCTAAGAAAACCAAGTGACTCCTAGCCTCCTATACTGTGGCTACACAAAATCTCTACTTACGTATATACACTGCTGGCTGAGTATAAAGGTATGAAGACAACGCACACCGTAACACTGGGATGCAAGCAGCTCTACTCACTAAGGGCAACACGGGAGATGCACAAGGTCATCTATGCTACCAAGATTTACTTTGATCAGACTAATCTCCAAATAAAATGAAAACTCCTTCCAGTGTTTTATATTCTTTAGGAATAACCAAAAATAACAAGCATTAAAATATACCTACCTGTATTATAACAGTAAAAATAAAGTGTCAGTTGGTAATGGTCTTTCCAAGAGTCTCCTTAGCCAGCCTACCGCTAGGCAGGCATGACAAACACTGAACCACAAGTGTATCTTAGTCATTATTTCTTCAGTTTACAAAGGGTATATTATTATTATTGTTACTTGAGAATTTTTATCATTAATAAGAATAGCTTTTATATTTTGTAATTACATGGAAACTATATCCTTAGATTAATGAACCTTTGTTTGCTAGGATTTCACTGATACATACTCTACAACTACCATTCGAATTCCTTTTCCATCTAGCATGACTATCTGGATGCTTCTATTTATATGGTCTAGGATCTCTTTAATAATCATTTCCCCTCATAAATTCATAGCCCAGTCTTCCAAGGAATCTGCTTATCAACATAAGCACTTAGGGTAAAAGAAACAACTTGTGTTTGCATTTTTTCCTCTCCACTCTCTTTTCATCCACTCTTCTTATTTTATTTCTATAGAAATATATTTCAAAGCTAGTATCACTGATTTCAACTCAAGTTCAATATTAGGAGTAGGAGTTTCCTAAACTATACCACAACAAAACGTCCACATTATGTTAGGGAAAAAAAAGTTGGGAAATACTTTAGTAGTGTCTAGGAAAATCGCCAAATACTCACTTGTAGCAGAACCAAAAAGATTTTTTGAGGATTTATCCTCCCCAGTATTATAATCCAGTGGATAATCTGTTTAAAAAGAAAATGAAGGTAATTACATGAAGAACTATCCCTGTCAAAGTCAGCTGACATTTAAAGCATATTTTATAATAAATATTCACTATAATCTAAAATATATTCACAAAAAGTAAATGAGATTCAGGAGCCATTTATCAAACAGATGTAAACCAAGAAAAATAATTCCATTACTTACCAAAAGTTTAATCACATTTATAACACTTTTATTCAAGCTTTCCATGTACTTTACCAAACCCTAGTAAATGTTTTCATTTCACTTACAGGAAAATTAGGGAAGGAAAAAATTCAAGTTTTCAGACTACGGTTTAAGACCTCTTACAACAAGGACTTGGGGTGCTTGGGTGGCTCCATCAGTTAAGTGTCTGACTTTGGCTCAGGTCATGACCTCACAGTTCATGACCTCACAGTTCATGAGAGCCCTACATCGGGCTCTGTGCTGAGAGCTCAGAGGCTAGAGGCTGCTTCGGATTCCGTGTCTCCCTCTCTGCCCCTCCCTGCTGGCACTCTGTCTCTCTCTCTAAAATAAATAAACATTAAAGAAAGAAAAAAGCAAAAAACAATGACTTGATAAAGTAGAAATGGAGGGTGTCATAAAACCTTCTTCTACCCCTTCAGGTTATTAGATTTTAAAAAACAAAAACAAAAAAAAACATACATAATAGTCACGTGTTGTAAAATCACTTACCATAGTCTTCATCAAATAGTTCTTGACGTTCTGACTGATACTGGGAATCAGCAATCTCTTCATACTCTTCTACCATGCTAGTGCCAAATACCCTATTAACAACAATGTCATTAGACTTTCAAAACAGAATAGAGTTGTTAACACTCATCCCTTCATTATAAATGACAAAATACATTAACTTTGGTCATTTTTCAAGTCATTTTGGTCATTAGCTTCTGGACTTCAAAATAATGGCTGTTTCTTACACTGTAGCCAGCCATCCACTCTTTCCATTAAAATGCTTTTAAGGCATTTGAAAATGTAATGACCAATTTTGATACCAATCTAAGATTTTTCTATACATTATCATCATAGCAAAATAGCAAGCAAGCTAAGCTACACACATATAAGTTATTTTTCCTTAGAGCAAATTTATACATTTTTCTAAAATGGATTCCAGAACAAGAAAGGTTTAACAGCTTATATTTCTATACTATGAGCCTCACATGATAGGAAATTATTTCTTCGCTTTAAATATACTGAGACTTTTGTGTATCACTTTTTTTTTAAATCACTCAGTAAATGTATGTTGCTCTATAATACCTTATAAGGCTTAATGGACAAAAGTGCTCTGATCCAAAATGTGATATCAACTCCACCTAAAGAATAAAAGTACAGTGCATGTGAATTATCTAGCAAAGTATTTTGTTTCTTCCATTATAACATTTCTAAAAATAAAGTCCTCATTTCCCCAAAAATCAATAATTGTAAAATTTTGTGTTTTGCCATGCAGTAATATGCCATGCCTTGTTATTCAATATTGCAAAAGAGAAGGTTGCTAACCTTTATGTACTTGATGAACATCTGAAGCAAGAGAAAGGAAAAGAAAAAGAAATCAGTTCCAAAGTCTGGATAACATGCCATAAGCAACATTTAATATTTGTAAATTATACTGTATAATTATGATAGAAAGCAATGTACTGTGATGGGTAACAATGTAGTACTCTTATTTCTCTGCAGAAATTAAATCAAGGATTTAAATTTTTACCATCACAACTAGAAAGTATAATCTAACTGTAATGAAATAAATTAACTTTAAGGTTATGTTGATTAACCTAAAAGTCACTGCCGCTGTTTTATTTACGTGTCAGAAATAAAAGCATTCTAAAAGTAATAAAGAGGGCAGCCTGAGTGGCTCAAGTCAGTTAAACATCCAACTCTTGATTTCGGCTCAAGTCATGATTTCACGGTTTGTGGGATCAAGCCCTGCATGGGGCTCTGGGCTGATGGCATGAAGCCTGCTTGGGATTCTCTCTCTCCCCTTCCCTCCCTCCCTCTCTCTCTCTCTCTCTCTCAAAAATAAATAAACTTAAAAAAATACATAAAAGTAATAAAGAATCTCTAGAATCAGCCTGTGTCTTATATTAATTCAAACATTATCAAAATGTATCATATATGTATCTGTATATTATTTATATACAGATACATATGTGGATATACACATGTATATACATATTGATAAAAAGATTAAGTAGCATAATACAAAATAATACTTGTTCTTGTACAATATTGCATACAATTTTTTAAGGGAAAGTGTGAATGTTTCATATGCTATGTTATTTCAAGTATAATTTACAGAACTAAAAGATATGTATTAACCCACTTTTAAAATATACACTATTAAGAAGTAGTTTGTACATCTGGGTTTAGTTTTGGGATAAAAAAGACCCAGGTAAATCTATATAATATTTATTAACATTGGACTTAGAATTAAATGTATTTTGCTTTTAGAATTAATGCTACCAAAAAGAGCTTTTTAGACAGTGCTCCACAGTGTCCCAGCATAAAAAGCACAAAGTAGGAATCGGCATTTTTTATACCACCAATATACCGCCATTATTAATAAAGTAGATGGTATGAATAATGATTCTTGGAACTGTTCCATAACATGTGAGTTGTCTTCATTGTAATATTGAATGCAATTATATCATCTGCCAAATAATTTTTATAATTTTTCCTTGTCCTGGTATAAAAACTGCTATATAAAAAGGCCATAAACAATTTTTTCAGAATTTACTTTAAAAGAAACTGAAAATATACCTTCAGTTTTCTGAACACTGCTGAACTATTATTAATTGAGGACATTAACTATATTTTAAAAATAGAACTTAGCATTTTTATATTGAGACTAGGAATACTACAAGTTTACCCATTCATAGAAGCCAATTTAATACATGCTTAAAAAAGATACAGAGAGTAAAATCCCACAGGACAATCAGGGAGTTCTAAGTTCTCACATTTAAAGAAGAAAAGGCAGAAATTAGAGCTGCTGTCATTCCAAAAGATCATATTACAAACACAATGGTACTTTAAGGTATGCTATTATTTTAAAGAAAAAAAAAAAAGGAGGAAGAGAGGTGTAGGAAATTCCCATAGTTTGCCAAAAATCCAATTCAAGACTGATAATTCTATTTAGTAGATAATTTAACCTCTACATTATGGAAGAAGCAGCAGGAATACTAATAAGTGTTTTGAAAAGTTTACTTTCTATGAAACTGGCATTTGGACACAGAATAGTTCACTTCAATATACAATAGAAAAGACAAAAGCTATAATAAGATAAATAATTGGATATTAAAATTAAAATGATCTAAGACTCAGATTCTAATAATAAAAAATCAGACCTGCTCAAAGACTTTAGTGACTAACAATGATTTGGGCTTTGAAATAAAGATATGATACTATGATGATGACATTTTACATAAAGACTCAAAAACAATAATTTTTGATGTAATTTTAAATTTCATCAGAGCTGCAAATATCAAAAAATTGGCCTAAGTTCCCAGTTATACAAAAGGGAATGTATTGTTTGTCTCATAAAATAATATCCATGTAAGAATTTTATCAAAAAGAATGCTGCATTAAATTTCCTCTAAGTTTTATGATTTCTATAAAAGGGGGGTGAGGAACAAAAACGTATAATAGGTATATTTTCATTAAAAAACATAGTCCTGTATGTATAAACTTTACCTTCACATATTTTGCATACATCTGTTCATCTAAAGGGAAACTCTGAACATTCCTCTCATCTCTACCATGGAAAGTACCCAGCTTAATCCATTTGTTTGTGGGATATCTAGGAAATACAAACATTTTTAAAAAAAAAAATCATAAACCACATATTGAGAGGTTCCATCACATCTTCAAAATACATCTATGTTTGGTATTTTTTTTCCCTCTCTGGTTGAACACACTCACTTAACATAGCTTAAATATGTGTAAAATATTGGGTTGAATAAATACATTTTGTTTTCCAACTAAAAGCTGACAGAGTCCTCTTTATAGGGAAAGAATATCTTGAAAATCATACCATTCTCAAACAGAAAGCATGAAAAGAAGACAAAGTAGGACCAAAACGGTTTCTTGGGCTTCCAATAAACTGGAGGTTTTAAAATAAAGAGTAACCAAGAGATTATATTGGAAGAAGGGGGTACTACTCCTCATGCACTGACAAGTACATGATGATATAAAGTATAAATAAAAATACTGGTGGAAAGGGAAACAGAAAAAAATCCTTTACCTTTAGATTGGAATTTCACAGATCTTACATAGCTGTTTCCCCTCTTTAAAAGGAAATCTAACATAAAGCCTAAAGGTATTATTTTTGTTTATTACAACATTTTAAAAACCCCTCAGAGTAATGAGTGCTCTTATAATTACAGCTTAGAGAAAATGAAATGATCTGAGGATGGTTATTATATGAAAAATGGATGTAATGCAAGGGGTCTTGAGAATTAATTTCAGTCACTGTATATAGGCAGTGCTGAGTGTGAGATGGGAGAAGAAACAGCATGGAAAATAAAACAACTAACGACCAACAGCAGAAGAATGTTTAAATAAATAGCATTCTACATGTCACATTGGGGATACTCATAAAGTATTTATGAAATTAATAAATACCTCCAGTGGGGAATAAATATACACTATTCATTAAAAATGGTAATATTTAAAGTACAGAATTATTGAATCAATATGTTGTACATCTGAAACTAATACAACACTGTATGTTAATTATGCTTCAATAAATAAATAATTTTAAATGGTGTATTTAAAAGACAAGGATATTTATCAGTCTGTAAGCAGTAAAAACTCATTTTGTAAAATATAGTAAATATATAAGTATACAGAAAAGACTGGAAGGAATATAACAAAATGCTAATAAGTTATCTTTGGTGGATTGAACTGTGGTTCTTTACCAAATTCCTTATAATACATGTTTATTCTTTTACAATCACACACAACACAAAGTATTTAAAATATGCTTTTACAAAAATAGATTTCATAATAAAAATGAAGCATTCATGAATGTTTTTAATGACCTTTTAAAAAAATGTTTGGCAGCAATAGGTTATAATTTAAAATAAGGGCTCTGGGGGCACCTAGGTGGTTCGGCTAGTTAAGTGTCTGACTCTTGATTTTGGCTCAAGTCACGGTCTCACAGTTCCTGGGTTCGAGCCTCTTGTGTGGCTGCTGTGACAGTGGAGCTTGAATGAGACTCTTTCTCTCACTCAAAATAAATAAACTTAAAAAAAAAATAAGGACCTTAAAGTCACACAGATCTAGGTCTGAATAACTCATGTGACCTAGGTAAACTACTTAACCTTTTCTTGTCTGTTTCCTCGTCTTATAAAGGAATAATATCATAGGATGATTATAAACACTATATGAGTTAATAAAAGTAACCTGATTCACAAGTGCCTAATACTACAGTACTAGTATTATTGTTCTTACAAACTCATACTTTAAAATAAAACAAATTTTTTTAAAAAGTGACTCATTTAAAAATTTTTATTTGGGAGATCTAACATAAACTCTGTAGAAGTCCGCTTTAGAATTTACCTGTCACTGATAGAAACCAGAAAGTCTTTCGGAGTAGAAGAAAATAATTCATAATTTGCAATATCAAGCTGTTTTACTTGAATTGGTTCACATAGTTCAATAACAAACCTTTAAAAAGAACACAAGACAATTATTGAGACAAAACAATCAAAATAACAGTTCATATTAAACATGAAGAGTTCGCATAAACTAAACTTCCACTAAGTTACTCATTACTTCTAAAGCATATGCTTAGTTGGGGGAGAGGGGGTAACTATAACACAAGATATTTATATTGAATATAAATAACACAAGATATTGATAACAGAATATTTCAGTGACAAAGCACATTCCTGGAGAAGGAATAACTTCACGAAGGACAGTAACAGTGTAAACTGACTAGTCTAGAGGGCAGTTTGGTTGCAACGGGTACCACAGCCTTTGATCTAGCAATACACTTTTAGAAATCTATCCTGAGGACACATAGCTCCAAACATTCAGCTTGTATATATGGACAGTGTAACCTAGCAAGGCACAGTTTATAAAGGCAGGGGGAAAAAGTCAACCTAGATGTTTAGCACAGAAAATTCAAGTATGGTCCACCCAAACAATGAAATACCAACAGTCATTAAAAATGGTACTAGAGAGGCACCTGGGTGGCTCAGTCAGTTACGTGTCTGACTTTGGCTCATACCACAGTCTTGCAGTTCGTGAGTTCGACCCCCGCATTGGGCTCTGTGCTGACAGCTCAGAGCCTGGAACCTGCTTCTGATTCTGTGTCTCCCTCTCTCTCTGCCGCACCCCCTCTCACACTCTGTCTCTCTCTAAAATAAACATTACAAAAATAAAAAAAAGAAAAAATGGTACTAGAAACTATACATTACGTTGATATAAAAGTCTAGAAAATGTAAACTAATTTATAGTCATAGAAAACAAATCTTTAATTATTGTAGGGGCAGGTGTTAGGAAAGAAAAGTTACAAAGGAGCATGAGACAACTTTTTAGGAAGGTGGATATGTGCATTATCATTATTGAGGTGATAGTTTCATATATGTATAAATGTCAAAAATGATCAAGTTGTATTTTTTGACATGTTGCAACTTATTTTATGTGTGTATATATATTTTTATGTCAATTATATCTCAATCAAGCTATTCTTTAAAAATGATGCTACTGGGCTTGAAAAAAGCATCAGAGAAGCTGCTGATACAATGAATAGGGACTTTCAAAACAGGTGTGATGAGTTAAAAAAGGCTATAAATGAGGTGAATAATAAAACGGAGGTGGCCATCTCAAGGATTGAAGAGACAGAGAGAAGAATAAGCGAATTAGAAGACAAAGTTACAGCAAAAGAGCAAGCCAAAAAAAAAAAAAAAAGAGAGAGAGAGAGAGAGAGAGAAATTGATCCAGGAGCAGGAAAGGAGAATTCAAGACCTGAGTGCCACAATCAAACAGAACAACATCCATATCATAGAAATGCCTGAACAGGAAGAAAGATAAAGAGGTCCTGAAGGGATACTAGACTGAATTATAACTGACAATTTCCCGAATCTGGGGAAAGAAATAGACACTCAAATTCAAGAGGTACAAAGGACCCCCTTAAGACATAATTTGAATTGACCTTCGGCACGACATATCACAGTGAAACTGGGAAAATATAAAGATAAAGGAGGATTCTGAAAGCCGCTAGGGATAAAAGGGCCCTAATATACAAAGGGAAACCTATCAGAGTGGTTACAGACCTATCTAATGAAACTTGGCAGGCCAGGAGGGAATGGTAGGAAATCTTCAATGTGATGAACAGAAAAAAAAACATGCAACCAAGAATCCTTTATGAGCAAGCCTGTCATTCAAAATAGAAGGAGAGATAACGGTGTTCCCAAATAAACAAAAATTGAGAAAATTCATGACCACCAAACCAGCCCTACAGGAAATCCTAAGAGGGACTGTATGAAGGAAATGTTGCAAAGAATACAAGGTGCCAGAGACACCACTATAAACATGAATTCTACAGTGAACACAATGACTCTAAACCCACATTTTTCAATAATAACACTGAATGTAAATGGACTGAATGCTCCAACCAAACGACACATGGTAGCAAAATGGATTAAAAAAAACCAAAATCCATCTATATGCTGTTTACAAAAGACTCATTTTAGACCTGAAGATACCTTCAGGTTGAAAGTAAAGGGATGAAGAAATATCTATCATGCAACTGGAAGCCAAAAGAAAGCTGAAGAGCCATAGTTATATCGGACAAACTGGACTTTAAAATAAAGGCAGTAACAAAAGATGAAGAAGGACATTATATAATAATTACAGGGTTTCTCCATCAGGAAGAGCTAACGATTATAAACATCTATGCGCCAAATTCGGAAGTGCCCAAATACATAAAACAATCACAGACAGAAATAATCTTATTGATAAGAATGTGCTAATTGCAGAGGACTTTAATACTCCACTGACAGCAATGGATAGATCAACTAGACAGAAAATCACTAAAGAAACAATGGAACTGAACGGCACATTGGAACAGACGGAAGTGATAGATATATTTAGAACTCTGCGTCCTGAAGATAGGAAATTCACCTTCTTTTCGAGTGCACATGGCACATTCTCCAAGATAGATCACATACTGGGGCATAAAGCAGCCCTCCATAAGTATAAACAAATAGAAATCA
>NC_043702.1:122077010-122078843 GCF_006229205.1 Suricata suricatta | reverse complement strand
ACCATGCACACTTTCAGATCACAATGCTATGAAACTTGAAATTAACCATAGGAAAAAGACTGGAAAACCTCCAAATATGTGGAGGTTAAAAACCACCCTACTGAAGAATGATTGGGCTAATCAGGCAATTAGAGAAGAAATTTAAAAATATATGGAAACCAATGAAAACGAAAATACAACAATCCAAAATATCTGGGATGCAGTAAAGGTAGTCTTAAGAGGAAAGTATATTGCAATCCAGGCCTATTTCAACCACCTAGAAAAAGCACAAATTCAAAATCTAACAGATCACCTAATGGAACTAGAAGGGGAGCAGCAAGAGCACCCCAAACCGAGCAGAAGAAAAGAAATAATAAAGATCAGGGCATTTCAGAAATAAACAATATAGAATCCAAAAAACAGTCGAGCAGGTCAATGAAACCATGAGTTGGTTCTTTGAAAAAATAAACAAAATCGATAAACCTCTAGCCAGGCTCCTTAGAAAGAAAAGAGAGAGCACCCAGATAGACAAAATCATGAATGAAATAGGATCTATTACAACCAATCCCTTAGAAATACAAGCAATCATCAGAGCTTACTATGAAAAATTATATACCAACAAACTGGACAACACAGAAGAAATGGACAAATTCCTAAATGCACATGCAGTACCAATATTCAAATAGGAAGAGATAGAAAGCATGAATAGACCTATAACCAGTGAAGAAATCGTTACAAAAAATCTCCCAACAAATAAGAGCCCAGGGCCAGACGGCTTCCCAGGGGAATTCTACCAGACATTTAAAGCAGAACTAATACCCACTCTTCTCAAACTATTCCAAAAAATAGAAATAGAAGGAAAACTTCCAAACTCATTCTACGAAGCCAGCATCACCTTGATACCCAAACCAGAGATCCAGCAACAAAAGAAAACTACAAACCATTATCCTTAATGAATACAGATGTAAAAATACTCACTAAGACACTGGCAAATCGAATTCAACAACATGTAAAAACAAATTATCCATCATGATCAAGTGGGATTCATTCCTGGGTTACAGGGCTGGTTCAATATTCGCAAATCCATCAATGCGATACATCACATTAACAAAAGAAAAGATAAAAATGATAAGATCCTGTCAATAGATGCAGAAAAAGCATTTGACAAAATACAGCACCCTTTCTTAATAAAAACCCTTGAGAAAGTCGAACTAGAAGGAACTTACCAAATATTATAAAAAGTTTATGAAAAGTCCACAGTAAATATCATGCTCAATGGGAAAAACTGAGAGCTTTCCCCCTGAGATCAGGAACACGACAAGGGTGTCCACTCTTACCACTGCTGTTTAACATAGTGCTGGAAGTCCTAGCATCAGCAATCAGACAACCAAAGGAAATAAAAGGCATCAGATTGGTAAAGAAGTCAAATTTTCACTTTTCGCAGATGACATGATACTCTACATGGAAAACCCACTCGACTCCACCAGAAGCCTTCTAGAACTGATCATTGAAATCAGTAAAGTTGCAGGGTACAAAATCAATGTACAGAAATCAGTTGCATTCCTCTACACCAATAATGACGTAGCCGAAAGAGAAATCAAGAAACTGATCCCGTTCACAATTGCAGGAAAAACCATCAGATACCTAGGAGTAAACCTAACCAAGGATGTAAAAGACCTATATGATGAAAACTATAGAAAACTTATGAAAGAAATTGAAGAAGACACCAAGAAATGGAAAAACATTCCATGCTCATGGATCAGAAGAATAAACATTGTGAAAATGTCATTACTACCCAAAGCAATCTACACATTCAATGCAATCCCCATCAAAATTGCACCAGCATTCCTCTCA
>NC_043702.1:122016527-122076910 GCF_006229205.1 Suricata suricatta | reverse complement strand
TCTGCACTGAAAAGGAAACAATCAAAACTAATAGGCAACCTACAGAATGGGAAAAGATAGTTGCAAATGACATATCAGATAAAAGGCTAGTATCCAAAATCTATAAGGAACTCACCAAACTCCACACCCACAAAACAAATAACCCAGTGAAGAAATGAGCAGAAGACATGAACACACACTTCTCCAAAGAGGACATCCAGATGGCCTACAGGCACATGAAATGATGCTCAACATTCACTCATCATCAGGGAAACACAAATCAAAACCACACTGACATACCACCTCACGCCAGTCAGAGTGTCTAAAATGAACAAATCAAGAGACTATAGATGCTGGCGAGGGTGTGGAGAGATGGGCACCCTCCTACACTTTTGGTGGGAATTCAAACTGGTGCAGCTGCTCAGGAAACAGTGTGGAGGTCCCTCAAAAAACTATCAACAGAACTCCCCTATGACCCAGCAATAGCACTGCTAGGGATTTACCCAAGGGATACAGAAGTGCTGATGCACAGAGGCACATGTACCCCAATGTTCATAGCAGCACCTTCCACAATAGCCAAATCATGGAAAGAGCCTAAATGTCCATCACCTGATGAATAGATCAAGAAGATGTGGTATATACATACAATGGAATATTACATGGCAATGGAAAGAATGAAATATGGCCATTTGTAGCAAAGTGGATGGACCTCGAGGGTGTCATGCTAAGCGAAATAAGTCAGGCAGAGAAGGACAGATACCATATGGTTGCACTCAAGGTCCAACAGGAGAAACCTAATGGAGGACCGACCATGGGGAGGGGAAGGCAGAAAGAGAGTTGGGGAGAGACAGAGAGACGCAAAACCTGAGAGACTATTGAGTACTGAAAACGAACCGAGGGTTGAACAGGGAGGGGAAAGGGGGAAAGAGGTGGTGGTAATGGAGGAGGACACGGGGGGTAGAGCACTGGGCGTTGTATGGAAACCAATTTGACAATAAACTATTTCAAAAGTAAAAAATAAATAAATAAATAAATAAATAAAAATTATGCTAGTGACTTATATCTCTAAGAAGGCCATAAAGTACTGCTGCTTAGGAAAAGTTAAAAGTACATTGCCATGTGTGTAAAATAAAACTGCATACAGTGTAGCATTTGGGGAAAATAAATACTCATGACATCTAGCACTCTAATCAATACTTTCATAATAAAGTAATTATTATGCCAAATGATGTTACATATACTGACAATGAAATATATCAAAAGCATTGAAATTAACATACTGTATTTATGAGAGAGCAACAGAGCCAAGTTCCAGGAGATGACAAAAAGAGATTTTAGAGAAAGGTTCATGAAGAGAGAAGCAAACTAACATGTGCTGAATGCTTACTCTGGGTCAGATACTATGTTAGATGATTTACATCTATCCTCTGATTTAATTCTTACAACTACACTGCAACGAATATTATCTCCATTTAATAAAATAATTCAATACACACTAACTGGTTACACCTCCTCCTCTTGCCAAAGATGTAGCTGAGCTTTTATGGCCATCCATCAAAAACTGTATTTGTTAGTTTGGCCATCCATAGTTCTGGATGATGTGCTGTGAGCAGAAGTGTCAAGTGCAATTTCCAGATCAAGCCTTTAAATGGGAGCTGCTACTTCTCCATTTGCTTTCTCCTGCCTTACAGGGTATAATGAGAATGTGGGAGAAATGACCCTCCAGGCAGGGTCAACATCTGTAGGGGAGGCAAAGGAACATGACAGAAGGCGCGTGGGTGGGTCCTTTAATTGTTACCCCTGCACTACCCACTAGCTTGAGGTTTACATCAAAGAAAATTAAATCTCTGTCTTAAACCACAGTTCTATGGGCTCTGTTAAAGCAGCAGAATCAAAAGTCCTCTAACTATTATTCAGCCAATAAGCAGTGAAACTAAAAGTCAAAACCCATATGGTTCCAAAGCCTAAACATTTCCCATACCACTAAAACAAGGTTGGGAGAAGAAAATAAAGAAAATCAAACAGACTTTGCTTGTTAGTTACAATGAAGAAAAAATAAAAATAAAATAAAATGTTTACTCTACCCCACTTCCTTCTTTTGCATACAATGTTCTCCACTTCTAAGAAGATATGAGCTATATTAATATCAGAAAAATAAGCTTTGAAACAATTATATTACCAGGTATAAAAAGTAAATTCACTGCTTCAGATTCTGTGTCTCCCTCTCTCTCTGTCTCTGCTCCTCCCCTGCTCACGCTCTTTATCTCCTTGAAAAGTAAATAAACATTAAAAAAGAATTTATAAAGGGGCGCCGGAGTGGCTCAGCTAGGTAAAGGTCCAACTTCAGCTCAGGTCATGATCTCATAGTTTTTGAGTTCAAGCTGCACAACGGGCTCTGTGCTGATAGCTCAGAGCCTGGAGTTTGCTTCAGATTCTGTGCCTCCTTCTCTCTCTGGTCCTCCCCTGCTCAAGCTCTGTCTTTCTCTCCTTCAAAATAAATAAATGTCAAAAAAAAAAAAAGTAAATTCACCAAGATGTAACAATTCTAAAATTTGTATGTACCTAATAAATAGTATCATGATACATAAAATGCAAGTAGGTATGCAAATATTCCTGAGTTGATTTCAAAATGCTCTTTCATTTTTCCATCTCATCCTTTATGTTTCCTAAGAAGCAGAGAATACTCTGCAAGTTAACAAAACTACATATAAAAGTTGACAAATCCAATTTCAACATGCTTCTTTTAATTATTTATAGGTCAGGAGTTTTAAAAGACCTGAGGTCTAAAAAAGAAAAATTAAAAAAAATAAAAATAAAAGATCAGAGATCTAAACACAGAGCAGTGTGATAAAATACCATGTATCAAGATTTAGTTGGTATAATTAAGAAGGAAGTTTATACACTTAAATGTGTATATCTCAAAAAAAATTTAAGTTCAAGAGACTAAGCTTAAAGAAAATATAAAATAATAAAGTTTCAAACAGAAATCCATAAAATAGGAAAAAATAAAATGATAGAAGGAATCAATAAAGTCAAAATGGACTGGGGGATTAAATAAGAGGCATAAGTTAAAATATTAGGATTTAAAAAAAAATTTTAGCATAAAAATACTACAAATAACTTTATAATAAAAACTTTAAAAACGGATTAGACCAATTCCTAGAAAAGTAGTTTATCAAAACCTAGTCATACAACCATTTTTAATTTTTTTATTAAAAAAATTTTTTTATGTTTATTTTTGAGACAGAGAGTGAACAAGAAGGGAGGGGCAGAGAGAGAGGGAGACACGGAATCTGAAAACAGGCTCCAGGCTCTGAGCTGTCAGCTGTCAGCCCTGACATGGGGCTCCAATCCATGAACTGCGAGATCATGACCTGAGCTGAAGTCGGATGCTTATCTGACTGAGCCACCCAGGTGCCCCTATAACCATTTGTTTTAAATGTAGTTTAAAACTTGCCATCTTCTCAACCAGTACATGCCCAGTTTATGTATAGTGACACTGCCATGGTGAAAGATTATAAACAACCCAAATATCCAACATCAGAAGACTAGTTAAATCTAGTTAGACTAGTTAAATACAACCATGGAATGAAATTTTATACAGCTATCAAAAATAATGAAAAGGTTCTCTCTGAACAAAATAGAAAGATGACCAGATAGTAGTTAAAACTTAACTCAAAATGAAAAATAGTATGTATAATATACTATGTTCTGTGAAAAGGAGATCAATAAAAATCTGTATTTGTATATATTGTCTACATTTGCATAAAGAAACTGAAAAGATATCTAAAAATTTAACACTGAATAAGCTGGATGACAGAGATTGGAAGGACATTTCTCACTGTAACTCCTTTCCTTTACCCTTTTTGGGTTTGAACCATGTGAATGTATTACTTAGTTTTCAAATTACATGCTTAAAAGAAAACTAGTATCTTCCTATAGGCCCAGATGGGTTTATCGTTGAGTTCCAAACATACAGTATACCTACTGGTACAAGCTTAGGAGCAATGCCTTCAAATTAGGGAGTAAGAGGACACTGCCTACTATCTTTCTATTCACAATTTTCTCAAGGAACTTGCCAGCATGTGAAGACAAAAGAAAGTAAAATACAATGAAAAGGATTAAAAAAAATTTTAAGAAGAAAAATTTGCAGGAAAGCTATAATTTTCTACACAGAAATCCCAAAGAATAATCCATGTATTATTAGAAAAACAGAATATAAAAAGGTAGCTGGATATAAAATCCATATATAAAAACCTGGATATCTATACACAACAAGGTGAAATTTTTAAGATAAATTTATAATATCAACAAAAAATAGCTCCCCAGAAATGAATTTAATAAAAGATATACAATATTTCTGTGAAAATTTTTAAAAATAATCTTCCCCAAAGACATTGAGACAAAGAAAAACATGTCCTATTTATGGATAAGAAAACTGAAAATCTGAGTCATCTGAAGATTCAATAAAATTTCAAACAAAATTTGACATGACATTTGGGCAACTCAACAGGGTAAGATTTATTTTAAAAAAGCAGAGCAGAAGCATAGCCAATCAGTCCTGAGAATATGAGGCAAAAACTTGCCCTACCAGATACTGAGATCCATAAAGCTAAAGGAAGTGTGGCGTTGTGGCAGTACTGATAAATTGGTCAATGGAACAGAATAGGAAACAGAGAAACAAACCCAGACTTAGAAGGAAACTTTGTGATAAAGGTACACTGTAAATCAGGGGAAAGCGTGAACTATGGAATAAACAATCATCTAAACAGCAAAATGGGGAGGGAAGAATGAATCCCTTCTCTATGCTATCTAAAAAAAAAAATCCAACTGGGATTAAAACCTAAACGTGAAAGGCATAAATACAAAATATTTGTAGAATTTTAAAATTTTGAGTTATCTTTCTTCATGCCAAAACTGTAAGGCAGGTAAGTTCAACTATATTAAAATTAAAATAGTTTCTATTCATCAAAAGACACTATAAGAAACTGAAAGGATAATTCGTAAACTAGAGAAAATATGTGCAACATATATAATTTATATGTTCTATCCAGAGTTAAGAAAAATGTTACATTGTATCCATTTTATGAGAAACTGCTAAGTTAGACTTCTACTAACCTAAAAAAGATTTGTATAGAAAACATAGCACAAAATCAGCATTTCAGGAGAGAAAAAACTAGTACTGGAAATATGCTCAATCTCATTGGTGATCAGGGACCGGCATCTTTCTAGGACAAAAGCTCCACAACAGCAGAGATCTCAATGTGAAACAATGTTATTCCAGCACCAGCAGCATCACTTAAAACGTTCAACCTAACATGCTCAATAAACATCGAATGAATGAACAAATGAACAAATGAATTTTTAGGCTCAAAATCCTACAATGTCAATTATCCTTTAATTCATCTATAGATTTGATACAATTCTAATAAAAACGGCAACATTTTTTATTGAACTCAAGATGTATCTAAATTTTATTTATTTATTTTTTTAAATAGTTTATTGTCAAATTGGTTTCCACACAACACCCAGTGCTCTTCCCCACAAGTGCCCTCCTCCATCACCACCACCTCTTTTCCCCCCTCCCCCTTCCACCCTCAGTTCGTTTTCATTATTCAACAGTCTCTCAAGTTTTGCATCCCTCTCTCCCCCCAGCTCTCTTTCCCTCTTCCCCTCCCCCTGGTCCTCCATTAGGCTTCTCCTGTTTTCCTGTTAGACCTATGAATGCAAACATATGGTTTCTGTCCTTCTCTGCCTGACTTACTTCGCTTAGCATGACACCCTCAAAAGGAAAAACAAAGAGATAAGAACAGTGAAGAAACTTTTGATGAAGATGAGGTTTAAACTTACTCTACCAGATATTCAGACTTATAAAACTATGGTGAGACTGTGTGGTCTTAATACACCTTAGGAGGAGAAACCTACTTAAATCAGGTGAAACCAGTTACAGATGTTCTGAAGTTCAATTGTACAATGAAAGGACACAAATGTAAATGAGCAAACACTAAATACACAATAAACACATATACCTAAATACATGCGGTTTGGCAGAAACATTAAAATACAAATGAGTAGCTATGACTACTTCATACAACTTCATCCCAGCATGTCTTTGCTTGAAATTCAAAACTTGGAGCATGAACACTTGAGCTGTTACTGACTACAGAGGATCTTACGAATTAAAAAAAAAAAAAAAAAGATCACATTTTAGTTATAAACGCAGATAATCATTTCCTTAAATTTAATACATGACACAAAGAAAAATGAGCTATTAAATTATCCCTTAATACACTTTAATAATTTGGTGTTTTCTTTTTTAAAATTATAATCGTTTTACTTTATTTTTTCTTTTATAGTTTGTCAAGTTGGTTTCCATATAACACCCAGTGCTTATTGCCACAAGTGCTCTCCTCCATGCCTATCGCCCCTTTTCCCCTCTCCCACTCCCCCATCAGCCCTCAGTTTGTTCTCAGTATTCAAGAGTGTCTCACAGTTTGCCTCCCTCCCTCTCCCCAACTATTTTTCCCCTTTCCCCTCCCCCATGGTCCTCTGTTAAGTTTCTCCTGTTCCACCTGAGTGAAACCATATGGTATCTGTCCTTCTCTGCCTGACTTATTTCCCTTAGCATGACACCCTCGAGATCCATCCACATTGCTACAAATGGCCAGATTTCATTCTTTCTCATTGCCATGTAGTATTCCATTGTATATATAAACCACATCTTCTTGATCCATTCATCAGTTGATGGATGGTGTAAATTTTCAAAATAAACCTAAATGTACCAAAAGAAGTGAAGGCCAAGGGTAGAAAATAAGCACTATCTTTAAAGTTTAAAGAGTTTTTAAATAAGAAAAAAATTAATATATTTTTAGTAAATCAGTATGCTGGTGATTTATCTCAATTCTTTTTGAACAGCTGCTTTTGACCATTTAAACTAAAAAATCTAATGAAACTATTGGCATATCACACCTTATTTTCCCCCATAAATCTGTTCCTTTGCCTCTGTTCTTAGGTTAACAGCAGAATCACAGATCCAAGTAGTAGACTCAAAATCCTGGGAGATTTCCGAGATAACTCTCTCTACATCCAATTACTAACCAAGAGCTACCAATTTTCTCTGCTATATCTTTCATATCCTCCACTCTTCTGTATCTAAACTGCCAATGCCTTAATTAAGGCAGGTTCCTAACCAGTTTCCGTGCTCCCAACTGCATTCTGCTATAGGCCACCCTTTGAGGACAAACCTTCTTAAAACACCAGTGAGATCATGTCACTTCCTTACTTCACACAAACAATGCCCTCCATGGTCTTTAATAAACTTCAAAAAATTTTAGGGGTGCCTGGGTGGCTTAATCGGTTAAGTGTCCAACTTCCACTCAGGTCATGATATTGCAGTTTATGAGTTCAAGCCCCGTGTCAGGCTCTGTGCTGATACCTCAGAGCCTGGAGCCTGCTCCAGATTCTGTGTCTCCCTCTCTCTGCCCGTCCCCTGTTCCTGCTCTGTCTCTGTCTCTCAAAAATAAATATTAAAAAAAAATTTTTTTAAGCCAAGGGGCACCTGGGTGTCTCAATTGAGCTTCCGACTCTTGTCTCAGGTTATGATCCCTCTACACTGAGTCTAAAGCCTGCTTAAGATTCTCTCTCTCCCTCTGCCCCTCACACACACTTACATGCTCTCTCATAAAGAAAAAGAACGAAAAAAAGAAAGCGAGGAAGGAAGAAAGATGCTCCTTTAAGCATGTCTCCTTATTCTTAGAATTCCTGACTACCTTTGCCTTCCTCATTTGTGATTTCCTTTGAACCCTTCAAGATTCAGCTCAGGAATTACCTCTTCTAGGAAACCCTTTCATCCTCTCTCACAGGTATATATCATTTCTGTTCCTATAATAACCTTTCAGCAATACTTTTATACTATTTCACAATTGTTTGACTAGACTTATCTTTTGCGTGTGAGTGTGAAAGGCATTTTTTTCTTCAATTCTGTATCCCAGGATCTAAGGAATTTACAGTACCAGCGCCTGTCAATCATAAATGCTTTTTAAGTGTCTACATGAACAAATAAATCTAATCTGAACATAAAACCTTACCATAATATGTACATACATAATATGTACATAAATTTTATATTACTTACCAAATTTTAGTGCTGCAAGGATTCAACATATAAAGATCCATATTTTCTATAAGAATAGCAGATGTGCTCTATTTTAAAAGGGGGGAAGGGAATAAATTACTTAAGGAAAAATATTTCAACTCTAAAGACTTCTAGGATTTCTATATGTTTAGATCTTCAAATACTAAGATTCTAAAACATTCATTTGAAAAGAAGGCATAAAATGACTAAAGTTTACCAGTTATGTCTATAGTGTTGTTATTAAGTTAGCCTTATGATGTTTAAAATTAAATGTCTGTTACCATAAAGGAAAAATGATTTTCTATTAGCTATTTCCTATTTAAAATCTCAAACAGGTTTAAAAGTTAAAAGGTAAGATGAATGCCCTTCAGTAGATGAACGGAAACTGCGGCCCATCCAGACAACAGAGTGTTATTCAGTGCTAGAATTTGTGAAGCCAATCTGAAAAGGTTACATACGGTATGATTCCAACTATGTGACATTCTGGAAAAGACAAAACTACGTAGATAGTAAAAAGACTGGTGGTTGCCAGGAGCTGAGGGTAGGGAGGAATAATAGGTGGAGCACAGAGGACCTTCAGGGCAGTAAAAATATCTTGCATGATACTCTAATGGTGGATACATGTCATTACACATTTTTCCAAACCCAAAGACTATATATACAGTAAAAGTGAACTCTAAGGTAAACTATGGACTTCAGCTGATAATGTGTCAGTATAAGTTAATCAACTATAGTGAATGTTTCACTCTGGTGGGAGGTATGTTGATAATGGAGGAGGCTAGACATGTGTGGGTGTAGGGGCATATGAGAAATCACTTTCTTTCAATTTTGCTGTGAACCTATAACTACTCTAAAAAATAGTCCTTGAAAGAAAAAAAGGGTACAGTGTATCAACCAATATAATTCATATAAGAAAATGTGTTTAGAAGTATAATCCTGCATTTATTAGTGAATCAGAAAAATAGTTCATGTTAAAATCTAGTCCTCTGCAAAAAATACAGATATAAATATATAAATTTATTTAATCAAGTTACTAGTTTCCTATATATAAGAATTTTATAGTTAAGTACCTTGGCTTCTGGATTAGCTGCCAAAATTTTGGCGCCACATTCTACTGAGGCATAATTATTTCGATTTTTCTGGACTTTTTTTGTTGCATGTAGACCTCCATTAGAAGATGGATGCATTGACTGACCTGCAGACAAACCTTATTATAAACATATATATATGAAGATTATGATTAAAAATACTCCCAGCAAACAACGATCACAAAAGCAACAAGTTGTAGTCTAGTGAAGACCAGGTTTTAATGCTTAAGAAAATATTTTACAAATCCATTAAGCAATTCAAAATGCTTTACTTCAATACAAATTACAAAAATCCACATTACTTGATTTATGTCTACCCTCAAAATGAAACTTATCTATGAGAATCAAAATATTGTATATATATATTTCATTAAGGGTCAATGTTGTCCTTTTATCTCCAACATTAGGAATTTTTAACTCTGAGACTTTCTCTACAATAGCCAAAAGGAAGTGTAATACCATAGTCCAACTCTATTTACAGTTTAAAGCTTTATTACTCAAGTTTCCATTCCTCAAATTTCCTTATAAATTGAAATAAACACCACTGCTCTGCCTACTTTATCTTATTTTACCCTCATTTAATAATTTACAAGAATGGGTTTTAAGATTAAAACTATATAATTATATACAGGTAAATTATATATGTGAAACCAACTGTATCTTGCTAAGTTTCACCTTTCCAAAGCTTTCAAAAGCTTTATTTTACCAACTGTAGAGAGAAATGCATATTTAAACCAGTCCTCCCCTCTTCAAAAAAAAAACAAAAAACAAAAAACCAGGAATCACAGATCTTACATACTTTTTTCTTTTTCTACTTCCATAACTTTCTTCTTCCATTCATCAAATGTTGGTATATCTTCTGGGTCTTTGGGACTTGTTACAGATGTATGGTCAATTTCTCCTGGTTTTGTATAATCAGAACTCTGAAAAAAATGTGAAAGAATACATAAAAAACTTTAATAAGTTATATAAGTATATGTGAAGGTTTTGGTGAAATTAATGTCTGATTTTATATGTGATAGATAATATCTCAAAAAAATACACAGTTTGGTTTAATTAAAAGTTGAATTTCTCTTGAAAAAAAAAAAAAACTGAAATCATTTACCTAAGCACCACAAGATGTATTCCTTCACATGTTAGCAATATAACCTAGGCTGTAAAAAACTTTACATTATATCCTAAGCAAGCAATTACTTATACATAAACTGTACAAATTGATAAGTACTATAGTTGTGATGTGTCCACCTTAAAATCTAGGTTAAAATAAGATACGCATTAAAGAAAGCTAACTTTATATACAGCATGCTGTTTCTAAAAAACCCTTAACAGGAATTACCACTCATATAAAATTTTTAAGGTAGATTTATAAATGTAAAGAAACACAAAAAATCTAAAGAAAAACAAAGCCTTTTAAAGGAACTATAGAAAAATCTTCACTATAAAAGGATTTAACAAGATGAAGAAAGAATAAATCATTTAAAAAAGGGCCGATACATTTGGCTGGATTAAATTTTTTAAATTAATCAAAAGACCATAAACAATATGGTACAATAAGCCACAAGTTAGAAGAAGTATTTGCAATATATACAACCAATAAAGGATGACTACCAGCTAAAAAGACTACCTACAAATCAGTAATGGAGGAGAGGAATGATAAATTTAGCAAAGAAGCAATATAAAATAATCAATAATCAATGAATACAAATGAAAACCAGAGACATTAAATAAATTATACCAATCTGACAAGAGGGAGGTTCAAGTGTGGCATGTCTGTTGAACCATAGGACACCTATTAGTCTGAAGGGAGTTCAAACTTTAGCAGTATTTCGGACACCTGGCTGGCTAAGTTAAGTTGGAAGAGCATGTAATTCTTGATCTCGGAGGTCATGAGTTTGAGCTCCATGTTGGATGTAGAGATTACTTAAATAGATAAATAAATAGGGGTGCCTGAGTGGCTTACTCAGCTAAACATCTGGCTTTAGCTCAGGTCATGACTTCGCAGTTTAAGAGTTCAAGCCCCATGTCGGGCTCTGTGCTGACAGCTGGGAGCCTGGAGCCTACTTCAGATTCTATGCCCCTCTCTTCTGATCCTCCCCTGCTCACACTCTGTCTCTCTCTCTCTCTCAAGAATAAACAAACATTTAAAAAAATAAATAAACAAAAAAAATTTAGCAATATTCACTAAAGATGTGCCTATTCTATGACCTAATAATTCTTCTTCTATGTATAAATATCAGTGAAAACATACACATGTGCCTAAGAAAGTATTCATGAGAATGTTTATGGTAGCACTGTTTGTAATATCCAAACATTAGAAACAACCTAAATATCCACGAATTGAAGAACAGATAAATTATGGTAGTGAAATACAACAGTGAAAACAACTGATAGACAAATCTCAAAAACAACGTTGAGTCAAATGATACTTAAGACAAAAATAATACCATTTTATACTGCTTCAAAATATGCCAACTAGTAGTATGCATTGTTTGTAATAATACAGTTTTGGAAAAAGTTTAAAAATACATTCTTAAAGACACACACACTGAATTTAAGATAGGTGTTCTATCTGAAGAGAAGAAATATAACTGGGGAAAGGCAAACAATTCAATTTGTAAGCTGAGTAATGTATGCAAGAATGTTCATTCCATCATCTATTTCTGTATTCCTAAAACAATGCATAACATATTTATAAACAGTTCCTAGAGCGTGTACAATATCTACTTAGACAGCTTACTCTGGCAAATAGCACAAGCCTCATATAGTACACAAGTGCTATATGGTATAGGACCTATTTTCATTAATACTAATACTCACTATACTAAAGCAAACTTTTAAGGGCTGACACTAGAATATTAGAATTACACTAATACAAATACCCATAATCTCCCTCTAGGAAGACTTAACAAATTGGCTCTCATACAACCTCTATGTTGGAGTGCTTTTGCAGAACAAGATGACTAATAAAGTATGTGGTTATTAAAAATTATAGAAAATAAGATTAAACAACTAGTATTAACACTAATTTAATTTAAAAATTAAATTAAATCCTACTTTGAACACAACTTATAAAAATTTACCTAGCTTAGACACTTTTTTCCAGGATATAAATTTATTTAGGAGGTAATTAATACATTTAAAAACTACCTGGGTGCCTGGGTGGCTCAGTCGGTTAAGTGTCCAACTTCGGCTCAGGTCATGATCTCATGATTCGTGAATCTGAGCCCCACATTAGCAAGTTCAAGCCCCACGTTGGGCTCTGTGCTAACAGTTCAGGGCCTGAAGCCTGCTTCAGATTCTGTGTCTCCCTCTCTCTGTTCCTCCCCCACTCATGCTTGCTCTCTCTCTCTCTCAGAAATAGATAAACATTAAGAAAAAAATGTTTTAAATTATATCCTTATGCCTATTAGCACAGACTCATAAACCATTTCCATATCCTAGGTAATGAAGAGCAGTTTCAGTCTGCTAATGGTTAAGGAAAACAAACAAAACTGAAACAAAACTGGTTTCTATGCTTGAATTTTACATCTGACACTTAAGGAGCTCCAAAAAAGAGATTTTTGTAATGTTTGTCTAATTTTATTTATGACTGTGGACAACTGACTATCACATATGCCTGATTTGGTTTCACTAGGATAATTAGTTTTTTTAAGATGCTGGACTATGAAATGCTGAGTTCCTATAAGAAGCATCATAAAAACAGCCGATCCAGTGATAGTAAAGTCTCTACAATGAAGTTTAGTTACTTGTGAGTACAGGTTCACCAAAAATACATGAAAGAAAAGGGACCCAAAAAGTAAAGGGAACAAATACGGATATGGTACTCAGTAATTTGAACTACTCTTTGATTCCACATGTTTGTTTTTGTTAAGTTCATGGAGTGGCATTCGTCTCTGTTACTCAGTTCTTCCTTACCTTAAGGGAGCCCCTAGACTTCTCTGTCAACATTTCTTCAGGAAATTCTGCACTGGCCTCTATCTGAAGTCAGAGCAGAACTCAAAAGGAGAAAAGAAAGTAAAACTGCTACAAGGGGATAGCCCTGGTACTGTAAAAATCATACTCTTCAATATAAGCAGATCTAGTTATATTCTGCACAAAAATAACAAAAGGTAACATGTCCCTTTAAAATAATTCTGGTTGAAGGGGCGCCTGGGTGTCTCAGTCAGTGGCTCAGGTCATGATCTCATGGTTCATGGGTTCGAGTCCCATGTCGGGCTCTGTGCTGATAATGCAGAGCCTGGAGCCTGCTTCAGATTCTGTGTCTCCCTCTCCCTCTGCCCCTCCCCTGCTTCTGAGCGCACGAGTACATACTCATGCTCTTTCTCTCTCTCAAAAAGTAAATACATGTTTAAAAACTTTTTTTTAATAATTCTGGTTGAAGAGCCCAAATTTAATACTATATATGGAGTTAAGCTTGTATTCTGAAGATATTAATAATCATACCTTCTTCTATATAGCTCTCCAAGAAAATGCTTAAATTAGGACTGTATACCAGAAAACCACTTAATTATACAATTCAAAAGACGGTTCACACTTGTGAACTGTCAGTACTCAGAAAGTAATCACTTGCTCTCAGAAAGCACAGTGGTTCCATATTCCTCATTAACTACATAATCCCTGATTTTACAGCAAATATGGTTAGCAATTTGCAAGATTAGCAAATAATAAAAATACATATAATAGAGTAGGAAACAGTGCAAGTTATATACCTACCTCATTTTTTAAATTATCTGAAGCATTCAATGCAGATTTTGGATCACCACTCCCCTGATCACTTGCTGAAACCTTTGATTCAAATTCTGATTTTGTTATTTTTCCTTTGCCATGTGAAGATGACACATTTTCTATATGCTGGCCAACAAGGCTATTTGAAACCAAAAAGACATTAAAAATTTTCAGCTGAATAACATGTTTATGCAATCTAATCTGTTACAACTATCATGTACGAAGTAAACCAAGAAAGGAGCACAAAGGGATGAGCTTTCTCTCAGTCATAAAGTGGAATTAAGTATGCACCAAAGTCCATTCCAACATGACACTGCTATTACTACAGAATTAGACAAAGGACCAACAATAGCTCATACCCACCTTTCAGGTGGATTAACAAAGGAAGGCTGGTCAACTGGAGCATTCGCATCAAGAACCTCACCAACATCACAATCAGTTTCAGACTGCTCAGTTTCACTTGGCTTGGTTACAGGAATAGTACCGGATTTTTCTATTTCACTAAAAATAGAAACAAAAAATACAATTCGGCAATTCAATGAACATAATGTGGCATAAGTTAAAAATGGTATTAGTGATTTTCAAACATAATCTAAGACAGAGGAGAATGCTTTACAGTCTACAGGCTGTTCTCAAGAGTTCACTTATTTCAAATCATGTAAAGTCAATTGCTGACTTTTGCTGTTGGTTTTTTTTTAAAGACCGAAATTTCTGTGGCCATTTCTGACTCTTGATCTGTTAATGCTCTTGGGCTCTAAATAGCTAATTATGAAATTTTAAAACAAAAGATATAGGTTAGTGTTTGGTCTCATAAAAAATAATATTTTAAAATTATTTATTTTAACTATATCTACTCTAATGGGTCCTTTCCATGTTAGTATATTTTGCCAATATTAGAGTTGTTGTCTATAGTATCAAAAAATAATCTATTATCTCTATACATTTCACTTTTAGAATTTTATTTTAAAGGGGCGCCTGGATGGCTCCGTCAGTTAAGCATCCGACTTTGGCTCAGCTCATGATCTTGTAGTCCGTGAGTTCGAGCCCCGCATCGGGCTCTGCCCTGACAGCTCAGATCCTGGAGCCTGCTTCAGATTCCATGTCTCCCTCGCTCTCTGCCCCTCTACACTCACTCTGTCTCTCTCTCTCTCTCTCTCTCTCTCTCACACAAAAAAAAAATATTAATTAATTAATTAATTAAAAAGAAAAGAATGTCATTTTAAAAAACACATACCCTAATATTTTCTGCCACTTACTTCCAATTCATGAAGCAGTCTCATTCAGGATAAAGGGAAAATAAGATGCACTGTACATATATATAATATTTAGTCTTAAATTCTTTCTGGAGTATTTTTAAATACCGTCATTATTTCTAAGCCTGTCTTGCTTCTTCCTTAACTAGGATAAACATCTAAGTGGCAACTCTAACATCTTTGAGTCAAACTCCCTCACCCAGGCCCTTACATTCTTGAGAAGAATAAGTGTTTAAAAAAGTACTTGTGGTGGGGTGCCTGGGTGGCTCAGTCAGTTAAGCCTCTGGCTTTGGCTCAGGTCATAATCTCACAGTTCATGAGTTCGAGCCCGCGTTGGGCTCTGTGCTGACAGCTCTGGAGCCTGCTTCAGATTCTGTATCTCCCTCTCTTTCTCTGCCCCTTCCCCACTCACACTCTGTCTCTCCCTCTCTCTCTCTCAAAAGTAAATAAACACTAAAAAAAATTGGGGGGGGAGGGATGGTGCCTGAGTGGCTCAGTCAGTTGAGTGTCCTACTTTGGCTCAGGTCATGATTTCACTGCTCATGGGTTCAAGCCCCGTGTTGGACTCTGTGCTGATAGCTTGGAGGCTACAGCCTGCTCTCTTTCAAATATAAATAAACATTAAAATTTTTAAAAATATTTTAATAAAATAAAGTACTTGTAATTAAAAAAAGTAGTGATGATAGTAATACTGACACATATATTCTTACTATGTGCCAGATATTACCCTATCCATTTTTAAATATGTACTAACTCATTTGATATAGGAAATGATTAATACAGTATGAAGGGAATTTGTTCTTTGTAGTGTTGCTGTAAGGAACTATAAGAGTATATAATCGATTTTCTAAGTTTGGAAACCTTAGATCTACAAACTCTGAATATTTATCAAGTTTGAACAAGGGAGCTATTCACAAAAAGACAGAACTATGAATGGAATGCTGGAGTAATACTTGATGGAAGTGAATAATCTGACATTTGAACCTTTGATAATTATAAGGAAGATTACTCAAATAAGCAGTTACTTAAACAAGTAAAGCCTAACTTTATGTGATGCAGATTTCCTGGCTAGGATCTACTTCACTGAGTTTGGAAGCAGAATAAATACTGGGTATAAGACCATTACATTAAAATAAAATTATTATGCAAAACACGGGCATCATAACTTAGGTCTGCTATATAGCCTAACCTTCAAATTCGAGTTTCAAACTGCCTGATGTGATGAAGACATTTTTCCATCATTAATCTAATGAGATTCTCTTTTTTCCTTTATAATGACTTACTCAAGCTTTGAGATTGGAGTGATCTCTGAGGTAGATGAGCTGGAAATATTTTCAATGTTTTCACTGCCCACAATTACACTGGAAGAATCTTCATGTAGATCAACTGGAGGGAGTGTCTCAATCACAGATGGACTTAACTTTTTTGACTCTGTATTCTGTTTAAAAAAAAAAGTTACATTAAATGTGGAAGCTAATAAATTATCTCTTTAGCTATACAGGATTTTATAAAGTATGTCTCAAAAGTGACAGTACTAAGAATGTACTTTTATAAAAATCCTTTCTTCTAACATTACCCCCCAAGAAATATATTTCATATTAAAATACAGGCTCTAACTATGGAATTTCACAACCTAGGACAGAGAAATTTGTCTTTCTTCTTTCCTATTTTCTGTCAGGGCCCACATATATTTCCCTCTTACTATAATTAATGCTAGCAGCAACACAGAAATCATATGTAAATGTGAAAAATAGTACAACACATACTTCTTACCCCAGCGCAGTTTAGAAGATAATGTGCATAAAGAAAGAACAACACGGATCATGTACAAGTAACATTACAATGCAGTACAGGATTCTCACTGCTCCTTCAGTCCTGGATGGTCTGGGGCATTTACCCATACAAAACACAATCTGAAATCTACCTAATACCACTCATATTTGAAACCTCTATCAGCACATTCTTCAACACTACATAGAATTAGTCTTTCCCTTTCCTCTATGCCTCCACTGTTCTCTCTATAGAGTTAATCTATATAGCATCTAGAACACCTCAACTGCCTTATTTATGTCTCTTCTTCAAGTATACTATAAAATGCCTTGAGTAAGAACTATGTTCTCTTGATTTTCATGTTCCCTAGCACACTTTTAATGCTTATTAAAGTGAGAGGTACTCATGTGCAGTTCTAAGAAAACAGAAACTATGGACAGAAGAAAGAGGACTGTGAAGAAAAAGAGGACCAATATGGGAGCAGAAAGAAAACACAAGGGATAGAGTCCAAATAATACAAAATATGATCATTTGGGGAATTATTTACAGTGAAATAAAAAATTCACAAAGGAATACAAATAGTTTGTATTATGGTGGAGGTCTTGAGAAAAGGAATATTAACATTACTATCATTTTAATATGTACTCAGTAAAAAAAAAATGAGATATTTTACACTTTTTTTTTTTAACTAAGTCTCCACAATCTAGTATGTATTTATAGCAAGTCTCAATTTGGGCTGGCTGCATTTCCAGTGCTCAAGAGCCATGGAGCTCTAGTAGCTGGTAGCTACTCTATTGAACAGAACAGGTCAGTAAGATGCAGTAAGCACTTCAACGGATTTGAGCAGGACTACACCATGATAAAAATTCTAGAGACTGAACAATGGCAGGACTATTCCAAAACAGTCATATACCTATTTGTACTTAAATAGCCCAATTGAGTCATAAAATAACTCTAAATGTATTAAAAAAAAATTCTCTCTCATACTAGCTGAAGTTTGTTTTTGTTACTATTTGAGATACTTAGTTTTTCCTTAGTCCTTCTTCCTCCAGATCAAATATCCCTACTTCCTTCAGCTATTCCTGATAGTAAATGGGTTCCAGATGCTTCAGCATTCCGGTCGGCTTATATTCTGGTCTAATTTTTAATATCTTTCAAAAAATCTGGTATATAAGACAGAAAATAATATTCAGGATATAATATAAGAGGAAAAGAGAAAACATATTTTAACCTATAATTAATTCATATTCCACACTGAGTGACAAAAGTTCGGTAACAAAACACTCTTTGTTTTATATACAAATACTTCCTTTTGTTTTAAGTTAGAAAAATTTCCTGACATCTAAAAATCTAAAGAGACAAAGATACATTATAGTGAGCCAAAATGGAACCTAAAAAGAAATGAGAACTTAGACCCAAACTTTTACTACAAAGAAAATGGGCACACTTATTATTAAATCTGTAATCCTGCATTTTCTCATAAACGGCACTCTTAGCAGGTGAACAGTATTATGGACAATTGCACGACAGTTCAAAAAGAAAAATAAACAGTACACAATACGGGGACCAAACAGAAGTTGTCTATCTTGCAACGTAATTTTAAAAGAAATATCATAAAAATCAAAGCAACAGAGCTTACTTGTACATCCACAGCATAGTCATTTTTTAATTTATGTTCTTCTGGGGAAACAGGTAAGTTTGAACCCACTTTTTCTGATAATTCAGCATTCATAGGTCCCTCTCTTTCATCCTATATTGCAACAAAGAAAAAAGGCTAAATGATAATATTGTTTCACAAAACAGCCCTAAGCAATATTATATACTTCGCGACCAAAACACTGTCTCGTACACATTTGTCTCTAATTACTTTTGTTTACATGGTCATCGTCCATCTTCCTGCATTCCCTTCCTTACCACCACTGTTAAAACATACACTAAATGAGTTCAAGACACTCATTTGATTTCTTAATAAGCACTTCAGTCCTACCAGCAGTACTAGGTGGCAGGCACCCAGTAAGACTTCAGGAAATCTGAACAAATTCATGTTTAAATGTATCTTCTAGCTATATGTTTCATAAAAGCAAAGTTCATATTCTTTGTTTATCTAAGCCTTTTTTATAACATAAACTAGGTACCTAAATGTTTACTGAGTTATGTCCCCAAATATTTTGCTTATATTCATTCTCACAACATTTAGTCTTCAAATTTCTCATCAGAGATTAGATAAAAGTCTTATAGACTGTGGGTGAAAGTATAAAATTATACTTTTTAAAGAGATATCCAGCATCAGTCTGCAAAATTTTAAATGCTGCATCCCAGAAATATATCCTACGTAACACCAAAATTTGAATAATCCACTCTAATTATCTTGCCAACCCCTCCAAGCAAGTAATTATAAATCTGTGTTCACACACACACATGCATACACACAAGCACATGTGCATATACACAGCTGAGATACAATGCAAAAGTCTGTCAATAAAGAAATGTTTAATAAATTACAAAGTATCTATATGAATGAATAAAAATGTAGCCATCATAAGACTAGAGCAACATGAAAAGGAGTCCAGGAGATATTACTGGGGCAGAAGGAGAAGTCAATTTGTAGAATAATTTATAATATGACTTTTTATGGAAAATAAAAATATTAATTTGTGTGCCATATATTGGTATATAGATACCCACAAAAAACTGTCTCAATATTTTCACAAGAAACAGTAAATTATGGTTCCTTCAGGGAAGAAAATAGGATATAAATATAAATATTGTATAGTTGGTATAAATCACCTCTATACAGCTTATCCTTTTTTTTTCAATGTTTATTTATTTTGGAGAAAGAGAGAGTGTGAGTAGGGGAGGGAAAGTGACAGGGGTACACAGAATCAGAAGCAGGCTCCAAGCTGTCAGCACAGAGCCTGACACAGGGCTCGAACCCACAGACTATGAGATCATGACCTGAGCCAAAGTCAGACGCTTAACCAATTGAGCCACCCAGGCACCCCTATACAGTTGATCCTTAAACAATGCAGGAGTTAAGGGTACCAAGCCCTAGCACAGTCAAAAATCTCCCTGTTTTGATTCCCCCAAAACTTTACTACTAATAGCCTCTTGTTGACCAGAGCTGTACCAATAATATAAGCAGTAAATTAACACACACTTTGCATATTGCATGTAGTATACACTGTATTCTTACAGTGCAGTTAGAGAAGGGGCATCTGGGTGGCTCAGTTGGTTAAGCATCCAACTCTTGATTTTGGCTCAGGTCTTGATCTCACAGTTTGTGAGTCTGAGCTCTGTGTTATGAGCCTACACTGCCATCTTGGAGCCTGCCTGGGAGCCTCTCTCCCTCTCTCAGTCCCTCCCCTGCTCATGTGCAAGCATGCTCATTCTCTCTCTCTCTCTCTCTCTCTCTCTCTCTCAAAATAAAGAAATAAAGAAGCTAGAGAAAAGAAAGTGTTAATAAATAAAATCATAAGAGAAAATACATTTACAGTATAGTACTGTAAAAAATTTCCATTTTTTACAGCTCAAGCCCATGTCATTCAAGGGTCAACTGTATTTTAATATATACATTGATGGGGGATGCCAAATCTAGTCAATACTCACCTTTTGTCATTTAAAATGATACAATAATAAATGATTTAAAGATCATCTGATCTTATTTTTTTGACTCTATTTACTCCATCAAATTACAAAAGAAACTACATAGCCACTGATTGCAGCCTCTCTCCATAATCCTGATTCTAAGCTCTTGTAAGGCTGGTGTTTCTTTTGAAACCCTTTAACTATTTAAAGCATTAAAAAGTGAGCCACTGGTCTTCAGTTCTCTGAATAGATACTATTTTTCTCCCTACTCTAGGACTAAGGATGTTAGAACATTCCAAACATAAGCAAAAAGAATAAACATATAAATAACTCAGAGACGGCTTACTTTCAGAATTACCTGAGTAATTCTTCAGATTACAGCGAGGAGAATTACAAATCACCAAAAATTATGTCATAGTATTTTTGAAATTACTTTTATTCCAAATGTTTTGAGGAAGTCTTAGAAAGCTGACAAAATACACTGTCAACTTTACTTAAGGTACCTTTTTCTGGAATTGTACATCTTCATTTTCTAGTGCACAATTGTCATCTTGAGAATAATATGATGAAGCTGAAGAACTCTCTTTACAACATACACGCCAACTGGGAAGCCTGTAAAACATCCATCATCACGAAAAGAGAGAAAGAAGGAAAATGTTGTTAAGTCAACATATTCCCTACTATGGGCTAGAATTCGAGGCAATAAACAAATAGACGACTCCTACCCTAATGCCCTAAAGACCTTCACAATTTAATGAAGATAAATATACATAAGACGAGAGTTTTTATTTAATGTCCTAAAATCAAAAGCCATAAACAGTGTGTTATCAGCATTCCAAGTAAGGCATTATGAATTTCATAAAGGTAAAACAGTAAAGCCTTCACAAAAGGAATGTCTGAAAATAATCACAGAAGGAACAGAAAAAGTAATCAAAGGGTTAATACCCTCAGAAAGTACCAGATGCCAATAATACTTGAAATTTTACTACACATTTAAGAACAGATAACTCTAAAGCCACCTAAACTATCTCAAAGCACAGAAGTACAGCTTCCAAAATATTTTTAAATAGGAACATGGCAGTGATATAAAAATGAAAAGACAGAGCACACACAAATAAATACTACAGGTTAATACAACTTATGAACTAGGACACAAAAATTCTAAATAAAACAATAAAAAAAGAAAGTCTTTAGGGACATACCAAAGAAGTAATATACTGATCAAGTAGAGTTTAGCTCTGATATTCAAAAGTGGTTCCATATAATAGAACCTGTTTTTTAGTTTATCATGCAAAAATATCAAGGAAAGATATGATTTCATAGTCACTGAAAGACATCTGATAAACTTATACATCTATCATGATTTTCTTAAATAGGAATAAGCAGATGTTTACCATGGAAACATATATTCATAATACACAAAGCTTGAAAGTCATTACCAAACTTACTACTACTTAAAAATAACTCTAGATCTGAAACAAGAATGTCTATTATTGCTAGTATTGCGAAATATGATAAAGGATATAAACATAAAAAAGGAGACAATAAAATGATCATTAACTGCAGTTAGTGAGTTTATATAGGTGGAAAACTAAAAAGAACCACCTATTAAAAGCCATCTTGGATATAAAAAATTATATTCCTAGCTATAAAATTAAGAATCAGGGGTGCCTGGGTGGCTCAGTAAGTTGAGGGTCCAACTCTTGGTTTCAGCTCAGGTAAAGATCCCAATGTCATGGGATCTAGCCCTACATCAGATCAGGCTCTGCACTGAGCATGGAGCCTGCTTAAGATTCTCTCTCTCTCCCTCTGCCCCTCTCCCCTGCTCACGTGCTGGTGCGCTCTCTCTCTCTCAAATAAATAAACAAATAGAATCAATTCACTCTACTCAAACCATTACCACCAGTTATAAGATGAAATAGAAGAAAAATCCCCATTTACAAAAGAAACAATACTAAAATATAAACTTAGCTACAAATCAAAACCACAATGAGATACTACCTCACACCTGTCAGAATGGCTAAAATTAACAACTCAGAAAACATCTGATGTTGGTGAGGCTGCAGAGAAACACTTTTGCACTGCTGGTGGGTATGCTAACTGGTGTAGCCACTCTGGACAACAGTATAGAGGTTCCTCAAAAAATTAAAAATAGAGCTACCCTATGACCCAGCAATTGCACTACTAGGTATTTATCCAAAGGACACAAAAATGCTGATATGAAGGGGTACATGCACCACAATGTTTATAGCCACAGTATCAACAATAGCCAAATTATGAAAAGAGCCCAAATGTCCACTGACTGATGAATGGATTAAGAAGATGTGGTATGTATGCATGTGTGTGGATACATACCACACACCCACCCACCCACACACACACACACACACACACACGAATATTACTTGGCCATCAAACAAAATGAAATCTTGCCATTTGCAACAACATGTGGATGGAACTAGAATGTATTATTCTAAGTGAAATAGAGTAAGATAATTATATGATTCCACTCATATGTGGCATTTAAGAAACAAAACAAATGAACACAGGGGAAGGGAAAGAAAAATAAGATAAAAACAGAAAGGGAGGCAAACCATAAAAGAGAGAAGAGAAAAAACTGAGGGTTTGTGGAGGGCTACTGGGTGGGGGGGATGGGTTAAATGGGGGATGGGCATTAAGAAGGGCACCTGTTGGGATGAGCACTGGGTGTTATGTGTAAGTGATGAATCACTAAATTCTATTCCTGAAACCATTGTATGTTAACTAACTTGGATTTAATAAAATTAAAAATAAATAAATAAAAGAAAATATAACTTAGCAAGAAATATTCTATTAAGTAGAACTGCTTCAAATTGCCAATATTTTGACAATTCTTTGTCATGGAAAAGTCAAATTATACAACTGAAATTAATATATACAGAAAATTTGAAAGTATTTAAGAGATAAAGGTTTTTCTTTAAAGGAGGCAGGCTGACTCTAAAGTTTACATAAACAGTAAGAATATTCAAGAAGATTTTAATTTTGAGGAAACTAGATGTCTGTGAAACCACAATAGTTACAACAATATAGTACTGAAATGAGAGAGGGAATGGGAATCCCCAGGGTGACTGGAAATAGAAATCCTAGGATGACAACTATACACAGAGAACAGAGGGCAATTAATCTAACTTGGAGATAATGAGAAATTTGTAGAAGAACCTTCTTTCAGAGGATGAACTTGACAGCATACCTGACTGGTCTTTGAAAATCTTAATTATGGATTTATGTAACTGGCATTTTGTAATTACATAGAAACATAAAGTGTGCCTGGGTGGCTCAATCAGTTAAGCATTGATTTCTGCTCAAGTCATGATCTCATAGTTGGTGAGACTGAGCCCCAAGTAGGGCTCTGATAGCTCTGAGCCTGCTTGAGATTCTCTCTCCTTCTTTCTACCTCTTCCCAACTTGCGTGCAAGCAAGTACACGCTTTCTCTCTCAAAAATAAACAAACATTTAAAACATAAACTCCGTGAGAACCAATTCCTAACCACTTTAACCCCACCCCGCAAAGCCAAAACTTGCAAGTAGAAGGTGCTTAATAAATATTTGTTAAATGAATGAAAGGTCTGTAGAGAACTGTTTTGTAGCACATACCAAAAGGAAACTCAGTAATTTTTTATCCCTCTCCCATCACCACCATCACCTTACCACTACCACTCCCCAACTCATCCACCCACCACCTCATAAACTCAAAAAAGAGTATCTGGAAACTAAGAGGATGTTTATCCCTTTCTGTCAGCTTCTCCCTACCAATGTGACATGGATTTGCCATTCATAAAGGAAGGTGTTAACTGTGTGATTAAACAAAAATCACATTTGAGTGCCATTCAGGATACCAAGCTTTACATACTTTAGTGAAACAAGAGTATCATACATGCTAGTATTATGCTTACTGAAAATATTCACTAACAAATCCAGTCTGAAAGCCTTACCAGTCACAAGTACCAGTAGTTATAAAGTGTGTGTGTGTGTGTGTGTGTGTGTGCGCGCGCACGCACGCGCTTTTCAAAGAAAAATGACCATCTAACATCTTGAACATGAAAAATGTTTTAAGGATTAAAAAGTAAATCTATAATAAAATCAATCAAAGTAGAATATACATGGCTTTACAATCATCTTTAAAAGAAAACTTATGTTAAGCACTTTTTAAATTTAAAATTTTTCTTTATGCAAACCTGGAAAAGGAATTTTTTTGGTAACTTCATCTACTTCTTATCTTATCATAACAGTAGTGTCGCAAATGTTCTGCCAATCAAATTGTGATTTCCTTTTACATGTTGTTGATGTTCTAATCTAAATGATACAACCAACCAATCAACATATTTAGAAAACCTAGCAAAGGCACATGGCAAGAAGTCAACAAATACTCAAGTGATTTCTTCTTCCAAACTTTTAAAAAACCATTTTCAACTAAAAATATGAGTAGGAATATGTTCATATATGTACTGAAAAATCACTTTCTGGGTAGGAATTATGAGGATAAGGGTGGAAGGGGTAAAAATACCATCAATCTAGTTTTGTGTTCTCTAGCTTTAGGTTCTCTTTAACAGAGAACCACACACACACAGACACAGACACAAACACACAGACACACACACACCCAAACAGCTTCTCAAAACTATCTAAGAAATACAACAAATCAGTTTTATCTATACAAGTAACTGTACATTTTAAAAAAGTTTTGCAAACAGGGGACCCAATTACAAAAGATTAGTACTAATCTCCGAAATTTTAAACATGAAGAAAAACTTGCAGTAAAAATTTCATGAAAAAATTAAAACCAAAATGATATCAAATTTCAGCTGATAGAATGAATGAATTTTTAAATTTTATTCAAAGAGCTGAAATTGCCACATAACTTTCTAAAGACCTTTAAACATCAACACATTCAAAAGCTCTGACCTTCAGCAAATAATTATTAGGGTCTGATGAGAGGTGAAAAGTAATAGAATTAAAGTTGGGATAACATTCCTGTTAAGAATGTGCCTAGTGTGTGCATGGCTATCCTTCATGGACCTTCTTTTATTAAAGAATTTCCTGGGGTACCTGGGTGGCTCAGTCAGTTAAGTGTCCAACTATTGATTTTGGTTCAGGTCATAATCTCAAGGTTCATGAGATCAAGCCTCGCATCAGGCTCTGTGCTGACAGTGTGGAGTCTGCTTGGGATTCTCTCCCTGTCCCCCTCTGCCCCTACTCTGCTCATGTTCACACTCTTTCTCAAAATAATGTCCTGATAAAGGGCCAAAAAAAATTATATCCTTTATAGATAGATCAATAGATTGAAAGATCTCTACTACATCAGCTATGTTATGGTGTAAAATTACAATTACTACTACAACTTACAGGCAAGGTTTCAAGTCATGACCACAAATGTTGAATTTGGCATTCATTATAACTATTAATGGAGAAAAAAAGATAAAATTTCATAAAAGGAATGTAGTAGTGGAACTCTTTCCATTCCTTTAAGAAATCATGATAATGGTGGTATAAGGCAAAGATATGCAGAGGTGCATAATATTATAGGAAGATACATTCAACTGTGACAATTTGCTAGTTGGCCGAGCATAAGGGTTAAAAGAATGAGGTCTAGAGTCACATAGCCTGTATGATCTTGGGTAAGTTCACTAAACAAACATTTATTTCCCTGTGCCTATTTCCTCAAAATAGTATTACCTATTTTGGGGGCTGTTATGAGGATTTGATGAGATAGCTTAAAGCACTTACAACTGTGACAGCACATAGTAAACACAATTATTAGGTATTATGCTTAAAGGTATTTTTGTCCTGAAACATGTTTCTGTGAGAATAACAAACTGATGTAGAATGTTAATTTTTACTTTTGAATTATCCCTATCATGTTTTTCACCTCTTGCCCACAGCTGATCAGATATTAAATTATTAAAAAATGTCTTTGACACTCAAATTTTACCCTATCCTATAACTTCTATAAGCTTGAAGAAATAGTCAGTTTTTAAAAATCCCTTTGGGGTGTGCCTTGGTGGCTCAGTTGGTTAAGCATCTGACTCTTGATTTAGGTTCGGGGCGTGATCTCACAGTTCGTAAGTTCGAGCCCTGTGTTGGGCTCTGCTGACAGAGAGGAGCCTGCTTGGGATTCTCTCTTTTTCTCCCACTCTCTCTTGGAATAAGTATTTTTTAAAGTTGTTTAAAAGAACACTTTCAAGTTTTTTATCAATTTGCACATGATTTCTTGGTCAGTTTACTCAATTATATTGTTAAATGTTGGGCTCATTTTTTGTTAAAATTTATTTATTCTGAGAGAGAGAGAGAGAGAGAGAGAGAGAGAGAGAGAGAGAGAAGAATGGGATAGAGGGAGGGGGAGAAAAAAAATGCCCATGCTGAGCCCAAAGTGGGACTCAAATTCACAAACTGTGAGATTATGACCTGAGCCAAAGTCAGACCAACATGGGCTCTGACCAACATGAACAGAATTACACTGAGGAATTGATTTAGTTTTTAATCTTTTTTAATGCTTATTTATTTTTGAGAGAGAGACAGAACATGAGCAGGGGAGGGGCATAGAGAGAGGGAGACATGGTATCTGAAGCAGGCTCCAGGCTCTGAGCTGTCAGCACAGAGCCTAACGCGGGGCTCAAAACCACAGATCGCAAGATCATGACCTGAGCTGAAGTCGGATACTTAACTGACTGAGTTACCCAGGCGCCCCTACACTGAGGAATCTAAATCAGTGTGTAATTAGGCTGGCATCCTGCATGCGGAAATACCTCCATACAACTGCCTTCAAAAGAATGTGTTCACTTTCATTGAAGTACTTCTAAGTACAAGTATAGGGCATTTTAGCTTAATATTATTCCACCACCTGATCCTCCCACCCAAAAAATTGCTAGGCAAAGAATTTTTATATGTGACATAAAAAGCATGTTCCATGTACTGTACGTACCAATGTTAATTATTTCGACAAATGTACCACGATTATGTGAGATGTTAATATTCAGGGAGCTAGTGAAGGGTATGTGGTTAACTCTCTGTATTACCTTTGCATATTGTCTACAAATTTAAAATCCTTCCAAAATATGTTTCTATGTTTCTCTTAAAAATAAGCAGAATGCAAGAAATTGATAAACTGACCATTAAAATTTAAAACTTCTGCAAAATGCACTTGTGAAAATAAGAAGGCAAGTTACAGACTAGGAAACTATATTCACAAAGCATATACTTGATAAAGAATTTGTATACAGTGTAAAGAACTCTCAAAACTCAAGAAACAACACAATTTTTTAAAAACTAGCAAAAGATTTTCATAGTCATATCACCAAAGAAAACCTAGTAATGGTATATAAACATGTGAAAGATGCTCAACATCATCATTAGTCTTAGAGAAATGCAAATCAAAACCACAATGAGATACCACTACATACCTATTAAAATGACTAACATTTAAGAGACTGATTGTAATAAGTATTACAAAGAATCTGGAAGACTGAAACTCTTATATGGTGGGAGTCTAAAATGGTACAGCCACTTTGGAAAACAATCTGGCACTGCCTTAAAAGTGAAACATACACTACTCGGCAATCAAAAAGAATGAAATCTTGCCATCTGCAACTATGTCGATGTAAACAGAGGGTATCATGGTAAGCAAAATTAGTCAGAGAAAGACAAATATCATATGAATTCACTCAAATGAGGACTTTTAGATACAAAACAGATGAACATAAGGGAAGGGTAGCAAAAATAACAGGGAGGGAGACAAAACATAAGAGACTCTTAAATATGGAGAATAAATGGAGGGTTATTGGAGGGGTTTGGGGGGCACTAAATGGGTAAGGGGCATTAAGGAATCTACTCCTGAAATCATTGTTGCATTACATACTAACTTGAATGTAAATTTTAAAAATAAATGCATTAAAAAAAGTGAAACATACACTTTTACATATAATCCATATAATCCAGCCATTCCACCCTTACATATTCACCCAAAAGAAAGGAAGACACCAAAGGGACAGTAGCTCTATTTTAATAGTCAAAAACTGGGGGGAAAAAAGCAAAAACCCTCAAATGTCCATGAACAGGTACATGGATAAACAATTTGTACTCCAGACATGTAAAGTATTAATATTTAGCAATAAAAAGATATTAATTTGGAAGGACACAACACCATGGACAATTCTCAAAATAATTATGTTCTGTGAAAGAAGTTAGACCCCCCTCCCCAAGAAAGTATATATTCCATTTATACAAAACAAAAAATACACACTAAACTACAGCTACAGAATGCAAATCAGTGGCTGCCCGCAGGAAGGCGGCCAGGAGGCAGGGATTATGAAGAGGCACGAAAAAATTCCTGAGGGTAAAGGATATGTTGGCTAAGATGCTTTGGGTGATAGTTTCATGGATGTATACATATGCCAAAAGGCATCAAATTGTCCAATTTATGTAGTATACTGTATGCCAATTATGTCCCTGAAAAAGCTATTTTAAGAAATGGAGCAGATAGAAATAAAACATGATTGACAAAAGACTGACCATTATTGAAGCTAGGCAACAAGTGCCTCCTTTCTACTTTTTGTTATGTCTTTAAATTCCCATAAGAAAAAGTTCTGGAATTCTGTCCACTTTTAAAACAGAAAGAGAGGCACCGGGGTGGCTCAGCTGGTTAAGCGTCCAGCTTCAGCTCAAGTCATGATCTCACGGTTCGTAGGTTCGAGCCCCACGTCAGGCTCTGTGCTGACAGCTAGCTCAGAGCCTGGAGCTTGCTTCAGATTCTGTGTCTCCCTCTCTCTCTGACCCTCCCCTGCTCGTGCTCTTTCTCTGTCTCTCAAAAATAAATAAAAAACATTAAAAAATTTAAAAAAAAACAGAAAGAAAAAAATAATTCAATGTTGTATTTACCTGCTACATATATTATTGTAATACCTGCCTGGATATAGTTGCCAGAATAGAATTTTTTAAAGTAGGACACAAAGCATATTCATAAACTATAAGCTGTACAGAGCTTAAAAGCAACAGAAACATTAGGAATTGTTCACTCCATTTTAGTTTCTTATTGACATTATTAATATGTTTTTTTGTTCACTCTCCATAATTATGTTACCATAAATTAACAGATTAAACATATATTCATCTATTTTAATGACAAATATTTGTTATTTGCCTATAATTTCCACAAAAGCTCTTTTAGATATGGTCTTAATGGTTATATTTTTTTAAAAAGTACCACAATACGGAAGAAATGAATGTCTGCATCCAGATGACAATACAGTGTTTTCTTAAAGGACAGTTTCAACCTGAATGTGCAATGACTGAAGATTTTCTTGCAGTCAGAACCTACAGTTTAATGCTGGTAGGCACTGTGATATTTTCAAGGATATGTTGCAACTATATATTTCAAAACACAATTGTTAAGATGTTAGGGTAACGGGGTATCAATTAGCTCTTACCAAAGAGAACAGGAGAAGGACTCAGTAATTTTTTCCCTAGATATAGCAACTAAATTAAACTTTGAAGTGATCAAAAAAAAAAAAAAAGATTTCATTAGGACAAAAAGCATTCCTTATTGTGCAAGTGATTGGAAAACACCATTTTTTAATGACAGCAATGGCTTAGAATGAGCATGTTTTATAAGTGCCTATTTGGAAATACTAAACCAGCTACCTTTACAATTACTTTTTATAATCTTATCAAAGAAATTTAGCAAAATAATATAATAATAAATTCTAAGACATATTAATGTGCAATAAAGAACATGTTGATATGTAAATGAGTCAAGTCTAATAATTGCAGGGATAAGGGTAAAACTAAACTGGAGTCTGTTAAGCTTTCAAATGAGTTAATGTCCTTTCCCTCGGAGTTATACTAAAGAAACTATATAAGCACTTAAGACTACCAATATGTGCCAGGTATTATGTTAGATACAGAGGCTTATTAAGAAACGTTAGGTGTAATTTTCAATTCATTAAAAATTTCAGTACAGATACATTGAGAAAACATTAAAAAAAGTAGACATAAACATTATGTTACTAACAGATTTATTATCTTAGTAAAAAGATATAATTATAAATATATATGCACCCAAAAATATCACTTCAAAAATATAAAACCACCAAAGCTGCATGTAGAAACAGAATAATCAAAAATTATGGTTGCCTATTTTAAACTATCTCTTACAAAATAATACATGGACAAAACCTAAGGAAACAGGAGATATACATTATATATAAGAAACAAGCTTCACCAAATACAAAGAACTTTATAACAAATACAAGATAAACATTCTTTTCAAGCACACATAGGATATCTCCCAAATACTGACCATACACTAAAACTTCTTTTGAAGACTCAAATTCCAAAGGCTGAAGATCTTATAAACTATACTCTCCAACCACACTGCAACAATTTGTGAAGTAACAAAAATATAGCCAACATCCTAAGCCTGGAAACAAAAATAATGCAGCAGAATCACCCTTTTTCATTAAAGAGGAAACAATGAGAAACTTTAGGAAGAATTACAGCAGAGGACTACTGGTCAAAATTGGTGGGATGCAGATAAAACAACGCAGGAAAACTTTATTTCCAAAGAAAAACTAGTTTCAAAACAAGAGCTAATCTTTCAACTCAGAGATAATAGTGTAAATTGGAAAAAAAAAATCACACACACAAAAAGGAAGGCTATAAGGACAGAAATCAATGAAATAAAGAACAAAGGCAAAGATTAAGAAAAATAAAACTTGGTTCTCTGAATTATATATTAGAAGGATTGGCAAAACCAATCAAGGAGAATTGGTGATGTGAATTAACATGGTACAAAAACATGAAATAACCACAGACAAAGCATATTTTTAAAATTATAAAATACTACAAACTATATAAATACCAATATATTTGCAAACTTACAAGAAACGGATTATTTCTAGAAAAATAACAAAATTGGTACAAAGTAATACTTGTAATAAACTATTAATAATTAAGGAAATTTGAGTGGAAGTATTGACTTCACATAGGAAAGGGGAAAACCCCAACCCAGGGCTTTTTTTGTTTTTCACTTTTTATTTGGAAATAATTTCAAGCTGTCAAAAGAACTGCCAGCACAGTACAAAGAACATCCACAAACTCATTACCCATATCAACCTATTGGTAACATTTTGCCCTATTCACCCATCATTTGTCATTAGCTCATGGCATACTCTCACATCCTCCTTCCCACACTTACATTTTCCCCTCTCCATGTAATTTATTTCCGAATACCTTAGTATGTATTTCTACAGAATAAGGATCTTCTCTTACATAAACACAGTGCAGTTTTGAATTTCAGTAAATGTTACACTGACACAATACTTTAACCTATCATCCACATTTGCAATTTTGTCAATTAATCCAATATTGCCCGTACAGCATTTCTCCTGCACTACTCCCAAGTACAGAAGGAGTCTATAATCATGTTCTGTACTTATTGTGTGTCTTCACCTTCCTTTAACCTGGAATTGTTCTTGGCCTTTACCTTACGTGGCACTGATATTTTTGAAGAGCACAATAATTTTATTTTTAAATAACATGGTCCTTACTTATTTGAGGTTTGTATGATGTTTCTTTATGACCAGATTCAGGTTATGTATTCCAGGCCAGAATCCTCCATAATAAGTGATGTTGTATCTTTCACAGAGTATTATATCCAGAAGCATATGATACCCATCTGTTTCAGCACTTGCAATTCCACTTTTAGGTACTTCTCAAGAGAAATGAAACTATGTCCACAAAAAGCTTTGTAAAAAAATGTCCCCAGTAGCTTTTATTCTAAAAACCAGAATCAGCCCAGATGTCCCAAAGCAGTGAAAAAACAAATTGTAGTATATTAATACAGTGTACTCCCAATAAAAATATGAGTTACTGATTAATGAAATAACATGGATAAATCTTAGAAACATTATGCTGAGTGAAAGAAGCAAGACACAAGAACATACTGTATAATGCCACGTAGATGAAGTTCCAGAATTAGCAAAACTAATCAACAGTGACAGAAACCAAATCACTGACTACCTCACATGATTCGCTAGAAAAGGACATGGAGAACATTGTGGAGTGATACAAATATTCTATATTTTGATGGGGTGCAGTTATACAAATATATGTATTTGTCAAAACTAATCCAACTACATAGAGCTAATATATGTGCATTTCACTGTATATAAATTATTTCAACTAAAAATTTAAGAAACAGGGGCACCTGGGTGGCTCAGTTGGTTAAGCATCTGACTCTTGATTTCGGCTCAGGTCATAATCTCACATTTGTAAGTTTGACCCTGCATCAGGCTCCATGCTCTTCCAGCCTCCTTGGAATTCTCTCCCTCTCTCTCTGCCGCTCCTTGGCTCACACACATGCACACATATGCTCGCTCTCTCTCCCTAAATAAATTTTAAAAAAAGAAATAAAAGAGTCTGTATTTTTCTCCCAGAAAAAAACAAATACAAAATAAGCTATTAGCAACAAATATTATAAACAATTTAGAAATTAACTGAAAAAAATAGTACACAATTATTTATAGATAAAATTTTTTTAACTCTAGTAATGATAAATACATGAGGCTCCAATATGTTCATAGATGGAATGCTGGTGACAGCAATGTAAAGATAGTAATTCATCACTCAAACAGAATTCCTATCAAAATATGTGAAGGATCCTACTGCTCTAAATATGATATAGAAAAAAAGTGGTCCAAGAATAACTAAACTAACCAAAACACAAAAAACAAAAACAAAAAAAACCAAAGATATGTGGTTCACCTTACCAGATAATTAAATTTAAACCCCTTTAATTAGACTATAGTACTGGGATAGCAAAGATAGGCAACTGGAAGAGAATATTCCCAAACGCATTTGTTGACATGCCTATCTTTAGAAGAACCCTACACACAAAATGCACAATGAATGAATGGTAACAGGCTTTCCTGAGGACATCTGCCACATCATTAACTACTTAGAATTCATTTTAATGAAGACTCTAAGAACTAAAGCAAGTAAAAATAAAAGTCTTAAAGGACAATTAGAAAAAAGAATGAGATTAATAGCATCATACCATCCCATTTGGTATCATACCATACCAAAATTTATGTGAATTTTGTAATATATAAGCAAAACAGGACTATTTTGGAAGAAAACACATATCAAATATATGAAGGCTGACTGGAAAGACATCATATATACTCTAAGGTGAATGGCTAAAATGGAGGGGAAAGAGGAGTGCAACTGAAGACAAAGGAGTAATCATGTAAAATAGAGTAAAAAAAGGGGGATCTATGCAGAACTCTGTAAAAACAGTATAAGCAATTCAATCCTAAGCACCTAATGTCTTGAGAAAAGGGTCACACATTTGTTTGTTTACTTATTTATAAGAGTGTGTCCACGTGAATACGGGTGAGAGGCAGGAGAGGAGAGAGAGGAGAGGAGAGGGGACTGGAGGGGAGGAGAGAGGGAGGGAAGGAAGGGGGGGAGGGGGGAAAGAGAGAGAGAGAAAGAGAATAAATCTTAAGCAGGCTCTATGCTCAGAGCGGAGCCTGACGTGGGGCTCGATCTCAGGATCCTGGAACCCTGAGCTGAAATCAAGAGTCAGATGCTCAACTCACTGAGCCACACAGGCATCCCTGGGTTTTGTTTTGTTTCTTTCAGACTTTTAGGTGAAAGTAGTAATCTAATTTTTACAAATAAAGAAGCAAAAGCTCAGCAGTTAACTTGCCCAAAGTTATTCAATTTGTCACTGCAAACCTCGATTTCTCCTTCTCCAAAGTCTATTATCTTTCTTTATTGCTATATTTCATACTTCATATTCTCTGGTCAACAGATAAATACAGAAAAGTGAGAAAATAACAGCAATCTGTTCACTCAACAATAGATGGTATTAGTCAAGGCCAGTTACAGCATAACAAAAATATAAGAACTATCACAAAAGAGAAATAAGGTTTACCTCAGATTTAGACAGTGGCAACAAGAGATAAATATGAAGTTTTGTAGAATAGTAGCTAGGGCATGGACTTCAAAGTCAAGATTCCCAAGTGTTATTCCCAGGTCCCCCATTTATTAGTTGTATGTTCTCGGACAAATTATATAACCTGTGTGCCTCAATACACTCTAAAATGGAGTTATGAGGAAAATTAAATGATGCAGGTGCTATTCGTAGCCTGGCATAAAATACGGTACTGTTATCAGCTTTTGTGCTCTCTATCTTCTTTTACTTATCAAATTCCAGAGTAGTTTATACTTGTAGTCTCAATTTCTTCACCTTCAATTTAGCACTCAGCCTGCTGAATTCTAATTTCTGCCTTCATTAAACTACTGAAATTAGTATAGTAGTAGCAAAATTTACCTTTTTTGGTTTCTCTGCTGCTTCCGCTTGAAACCCTCTTCTCCTCTGGTTTGTCAAATTACACATGTCTGCTTCTCCCCTCTCTCTGGAGACTATGATATATGCTGCTTCTGCTGACTACGGATTAAAGTCTGGTGGTTCGCGGGTTCCATTCTCAGTCTTCCCTTCATACTCTACTTCATTTCTGGAATATTTCATTTACTCTCATGGTTTTCAGCTAATGGCTACTTTTATCGTTAGCCCTTATCATCTTCTCGTAACTGGTCTTTTCCTTAAAAAAAAAAAAAAAAAAAAAAAAACCCTTCAATGATACCTATATTAATGTTGCAAAACAACTAACCGCATTTAAAAGTTGAATCTCTTTCCCTTCCTGTTCCAAGATTATCTCCAAAACAACTAAATCCAAACTTGAACACAAAAATCTTCCTCTTCCAAATCTCCCCTTCAAATATCCTTAATCTCATCATGTGATACTGCTATTCACCCAGTCCTCAGGTTAGAAACCTGAAAAATAAGGGGGCCTGGGTGGCTCAGACAGCTTGACCATCTGACTCTTAATTTCATCTCAGATCATGATCTTGCAGTCATGGCACTGAGCCCCACATCAGGCTCTATGCTGCTTGCTTGGGATTCTCTCTCTCTCTTTCTCTGTCCCTCTCCCACTCATGCTCTCTCTCTCTCTCTCTCTCTCTCCAAATAAATAAACATTAAAAAAAAAAAAGAAACCTGAAAAACATCTATAGTACTCCTTTTCCTTCACCCTGACTCCACTATTTCTAGTTAATTTTACCTCAAATTTCTATAGTCCATTCCTCCATGTTATGATTGCCTTTAGCTAAAGCCCTTTGTCTCACTTAGAGCAACCTAACAGAGTTCCCTTCCTATCTTACAACCTCTGCAAACCAACTCTTCACAATGCCAAGAACCTAACGCTAAATTGTCAGACTTCTGTCCTCCTGCTTAAGATCTTTCATCCACTCTGCAAGACAAAATTCAACCGTCTTTGCTTTCTAAAGTATCTAAAATTCTTCTGTTGCCTAAGTCTTCAGCTTCTTACTTTCTGCCACTCCTTGCCTCCCACGGCATGCTTCAGTGTTACAGAACTACTAGTAGTTGTTCCTGGAACACATACCATGCTGTCTCATGCTTCCAAGTCTCTGGCTCACACTGCTCCCTTGTCTAAGGCTGTTCAGCCCCTACACCTACTCCTCACCATTCAAACCTGACTAAATTCTTATCATTCTTTTTTCTGGGAGCAGGAAAAAGTTAGGGATTAGGACACATTCGTGACTACGACAATCTAGGGTTTGGCCACAACCTTTTGGCATATCTCTATCTGAGCACTTCCTACAACCCTGAACTGAAATTAGCTGTTTATACTTCTATTCCTCACATAACACTGAGTACCTCTAGAACAGAGAACTTAACTGTCTTGTTCCTGGCACAGCACTCTACTGGGCTCTTATTTGACTATGGATTGGAACAGCTTTTGATATAAGACATTAGAAAAGGGAAAGAGCCAGAAATCACAGAATTTATGGGGAAAGAAAGAATAGAACTGGCCAATGAAGAATTGCTTCTTAAACACGTAAGTACAAATCTAATCCCTTCTGTTGAAAACATAATGCCAGCCATTCAATTACAGCAGTGTGATTAAAGTAATGCCCTGCCCCCATCCCCCTTCAACAATAAACCAAAAAGTCATTCCAGAAAAGACACCTATGAAACAAATAGGGGGGAAAGTAGAACTTAACTTTCAGGCAACAGTGAAAATTGTGGGTTTTTTTGAACATTACTGCCCGGAAATTTGAAAAACTTAACAGAAATTCTATGAAGTACAGGGAGACTTGTGGTAAATGGGTAAATATTATAGAAGTCATTTTGATCAAAATCCAAAAAAGACCAAAAGATCACTGGGTCTCCAGTGCTTTTGCTTATTTAAGCCTCCTACTTTCTTTCAATCACAATGTCTTAAAAAACAGATATTCTTCTCAATCTATTATCAGTTTGGGGGCTCTTTAAAGGTTGCTTTTCTGCGAGGTCTACCTGCTGAGAGTAAAAGGTCAAACTGTGTGCTCCTTTTTCCTCCCAATTTTTATTCTATTTGGCTACTGCAGCAATATCCAATTATATCACATGGAACTGTAGAGCACAGGTGAAGAAAATGCTATGTTTGCTTCTAATCAAACCTTTGAATTTCAAAAGTTCTGATCTTTAGTCTCCACTCTGATGTAGGATTGGTCTTGTATTCTCTAACCTTAACTATCTAATGTATTAAAATCTATTAGAGGACGGTTTCACTAAATTTGCCTATATTTCATGGATCCAGCACAGGATGGCACTTATTAATCAATATGGTATGTTCTTTTTACATCTTAACATACCATTAGAAATTCAGCCAATACAATTGTCCTCAAAGCTGCTTGAAATAATCATATACTAAACATACTTGATAGATTTTAAGAAACTTTATCAAGTGTATTTAGCCTATAAAACCAAGTCACAATACCTTTGCTACCTTAATTTTCAACTCAAAACTACAAAGATAGTCCCCAAATAAATTACTACCAAGCTAACAGGTCAGTTATGCTATATCAGGAAGCCTATCTAAGAACAGTGAAGAATAAAACTACAAAAGTAGATTTGGGTCAGATTTCAGGCCCTTAATGTGAAGGTTTAACATTTTAATGTTTTACTCTTCAGGAAAATGGGAGCCTTTGAAAGACGTTTTAGCAAGAGACTGACCTAATCAAAGTTGTGTGTTAGTAAAACGAATCTAGTGGCACCATGTAGAATGGGTTGAAGCATACAAGAATGAAACTACTCTAGCCCCTTCTACCTCTCTGGCTGCCAAACAAATGCGTGAGAACTCACCCCTACGAGCTCTCCAAATGTCTTCTATTTCTATTCCCACAAACTTTTACCAATTACTTCCCTCTTGAAAACAAGATCCTTTTCTCAGTTTTCAAGCTTTTCGGCCTTATTGAAGACATTTTATATTGCTGTCCCCTCGAATGACTTCCTCTAAACCTCTTCCTATCTTTCACTTCAAAGTAAAGCTCTAAGGGGAAAGGAGGAGCTTTACTTTGCTTGGCAGTTTTCTTTATCCCAAGTATCTGCAGAACTCCATGTTTAGTCAAATGTGCTGTTTCAAAAATGATCCCCTCTATGAGGACAACTCTAACCCAAATCTTATCTGCATACAAGTCTGCATTTTTAAAGGCCTGTATACAATGTCTCCACTTGAATTATTCCACTCTGTCTCAACAGTTCCTTCTCCTATCAAATCTTTTGTAACTCTTCCATTTCTTTTTGACCATGTCCAAGTCTTCTAGTTACCCCACTTAAAAAAAAAATTAACTTTTCTTCTTTCTTTGAATTTTATTGCACAGATTTGTAATTTTAGATCCTAGCATTTATTCTCTCAACCACAGTATGCTCTAGGAAAGTAGCGACTTTGTTTTGTCCACCAGAATCCTGCACAGAACACACTACACAGAAGCCTCAGTAAATATCTCTAGACACTGAGAAGGATGACAGAAAGGGGGTACTGAAGAACACAAGCTTCTTAGAGGCAAACTAAAATCCAGTTCTCTTCTGAATCCTAGACCAATGCTATGTCTACTATACTGCACTGCTAATGGCCAATCTACCACCAAACCAGATGATTGACTTCCTCAAAAATTCTGCTCAATGCACCCTCTTCATTTTTACTACCACATCCTTGTTATGACAAACTTCAATTACTCCAACTGCTTTTTTTCAGTATTCATCCTTGCAAGTCACTCTCTTCTGAAATATATGTAGCCCAAGGATGTCAAAATACCATTCTTGGAACTCCATTTCTCTTACTGAATCTTTGCTAACTCCTTGGGTTAGATTGTAAAACCTATCACAATCTCCAAAATATCGCTTTTAGTTTCTACTCAGGCTTATCTGCTTACTACCACACCCACCTATATCAAGTACATTATCTTTTACTTTCTCCTTGACAATTAAATACTATCTACCCACACACACACACACACACACAGAAAAGACCATTATTCATATAAGCAGCACCAGTACTTCTTACTTCAGTTCATGAACAACTTACATCTGACAGAAGCAAAGTTTATGAGTCACACAACATTTTTTCTTAAACCCAACTCAAGTCTTTCCTGACAACTCCAGGCCTAATCTTTCCCTTCTTTAAGCACCAACTGAACAATTCAACTTTATGTATTATCCACAATCTTCAAATCACATATCTCAGAATGTTAAAAGTACAAAAAAATCTCAAAATTTATCTAATCTAGTAGTAATGACTGGAATAAACAAAATATCCCAAACCTACTGAGACAGAATCCCCAATACTCCTAGGCATGTGTATTTTTAAAAGCTTCATGAATAATTCAAGTTGGTTAACTTTTTCATTCCTCTCTTTCTTCATGTTTAAAATGGCATGTAATGAGGATAAAATACGTTAATGGGTATTACTCAGAACATAAATTAGCACCAAAAGAAGGCTCACTATTAATAATGCAAAAAAAGTATTACAACCGATCTCTAAGTTAGTTTTATGCCCTCTCCACCACACTAGTATATACGTATGTGTATTCTGACAACAGCTTGTATACTCCCAAGGGCAGAGCTCAGGTCTCCTGCCTCTTCAGTATTCCTCACCACAACAAATACATTGTTGGCAACCCAGTAAAATTTTGAATGAATTTACGAATTCCTATTCCTGAACCCTGACACCTCCACCCTTCTAACTGTACCAAAGCACCCAGAAGGGATGAATAATAAGAACTCCTATAACAGTGCTTACTATGAGCAAGGCACTGTTTCAAGCACTTTACATATGTTCTCCTGTGAGGTTACAAATACTCTATTAACAGGAAATACAAAATTAGCTTAGTACCTATAAGCCACAAAACATTTCCTAAAAAAGCTAGGTGTTACTTCTATGTAAAGTATAAAACAACTTTAACCATGATTCATTACAAAATAAAGTCCTAAGACAAAATCAAACTTTCTTTCAAAAGAATATGCATTTATGAAATAAGTTTATCCCAAGGGATTAACATTCTTATACTGCAAATACTCAAAAGTAGTTTCTCGTTTCTTTGAAACATGAACAATTTTATTTTTTGAAACTACTATACTATATATATATACACATACATATATACATATATACTATACGGCCTTGAAAAACAAAACAGATAACATACAATTGGCAGTAAAGTGTAATGTACATATTATGTTTCGAATAAAGAGTTCCAGTTATGTATAAACTACTAAACCAAAGTATCTCATACATGTTTCTACTTGAAGACGGCTTGAAAGAATAAAGCATTAAAATTTTTTATAAAATTTTCTCTTCCCTTTCATTACATGTACTAGAATGTCAGCTATACATATTGACCTATTTCTCTATTCAGACAGTCAAAAAGGTGAAGGAATAATTTAGGAGTTCATGAACAATCGAATAATGAAATAACCAATGTTTAATGGTAAGTATCTTTTGTTTTTCTTCATTGCCAGCCAATCCAACTACCTGCATCCATTCCAATATATCCTCAAGTATTTAGTAATCTAAAGAGATTGTTATAAAATGCATCCATGTCTTTTAAAAACAATTCAAAGGATACTATAGATTATTTGCCATTTTTTATTGGACACAAGTGTTGGAGTTTTACGCAAAATGTTGTACCTTCCTGTCATATCTCCCTTCAGATTTTTTCCTTTAGGCAATCTGGATTCATCTAACTTGTCTGAAAAAGATCTGACACTGCTTTTAATAACCCAAAACCTCTTTTAAGTGCTAGACACTTTCTTTGAAATGTATATCCTAGAGCAAAGATAAACTTTCTTCCCAAAGTTTTCCACAAGGAAGACTTATTTAAAGATCGAGATACAGTGGCATATGATATTATGTCTGTTTCAGGTATACAGTATAGTAATTCAATATTTGTATAGACAGTGATATGATCACCACAAAGTACATACATAGAACACAGTTACAATTTTTTTGTATGTGATAACTTTTAAGACCCACTCTCTTAGAAGCTTTCAGATATGCAATACAGTATCATTACCTAGAGTCACATGCAAGAAAGATTATTACCAAAAAAGTCATCAAATGGTTTAAAGAGGGATTATTTCATTATTTTATTTTGAATACTTATTTTTTATTCAGAAAAGATTTATGGTCTTTAAAAAAGTTACAGAAACAAAACAAAACAAAACAAAAAAAAACAATTTCTCCAGAAGACAGAGTTGTGATTTGCAAGGATATTTCTAATCATTATCCTAAAAATGATAACACTGCTTATATATTTTTCTTGTTTCTTATATTTCTGCTCTCTTATGCATACTAATAAATGAGCAAGAAACCACCAAAATTATCAGAGAAAAAGCAATAGAAGAGGTACAGGAAAATAAATCACAAACCAAGAAATAATACCTCTAAAGTCTATGAACACTGGATACATACTCAGAAAAATTGCTACTGAGTCCAAAACTGCCAACAAAACAGACAACCTTGATTTAAACACTGATCAAGTCTCTCCAGTGTCACTGCCACATTAGGGATCCCAGTCTCCACAGTTTATCCCTTCCAATCTACTCTATCCCCACAGCGATCTAATTAAAAGATCAATCTGACCTTCTGCTCTTCTCTGGTCCCACATATACTAGAAATCTGCCATCTGCCTGAAACAAAATTCTTCCATCTTGAACTATCCATCCTGCAAAGCATTTTTACGATGAGTACTGAGACTCACAGAAATAACTTGTCCAAGGACATGCAGCTAGTGATAGAGCATATCTAAAATACAAATTCTACCCTTGGTGTTCCTAAAGACCTTTGTAACTATTTTTTGTAACTATTATATTTGTCATATGCATGTTAAAATGTCAGATTTTTCTCATTAGCACTAAATATGAACTTCTCCAAGATAATCTTATTGGGTGCAAGAATAGATTTTTTTTTTAAAGTCTTAAACCAGCGGTGTCAAGGTGGCTTAGTTGGTTTAAGTGTCTGACTCTTGAATTTGGGTCAGGTCATGATCCTAGAGTGGGAGATCAAGCCCCGTGTCCTGCTCTGTGCTTAAGATCCTCTCTCTCTCCCTCCCCCTCTCCCTCTCTCCCTCCCTCCCCCCCTCCCTCCCTCTCTCTCTCTCTCTCTCTCTCTCTCTCTCTCTCTCTCTCTCTCTTCCTGTGCCCTTCTCCCCAATTCACACACACACTCTGTAAAATAATAAGTAAAATAAAATAAAATAATTCTGGTAAGGGATGTTGATTAATGGAAGAGGCTATGCATGGGTGGAGACAGTATACAGGAAATCTCTGTAACTTCTACTCAATTTCAATTTTGCTGTGAACATAAAATGGCTCTATAAAATAGTCTTTTTTAAATTAATCAAGATTTACTAAGTTGAATATAAGGATTCATACTTATTCTGAAGGCCAGCTGGCCACACATCAATAACAACAGGGATTATGTAGTCAGAAACCTAAGGAAAGAATAGAAGTTCCACAAACAGTGGGGTTTACTTACAGTGCATTGTGATGCACTGGTGTTTACATGTGCCAAATTAAGTAGACTTAGGGGTTATACTATTTAGTTTTAACTAAACTAACTCTCACAACATGGAGAAGTGGCTTTGAAAAGAATTCCTGCAAAGACTGCAAATAACTACACAAGCAGAAGTCAACAATCTATTCCTCAACCACATCACAATGTAAAATAATCTAGTCAGCAAGTCAGAAAGCTCTCACTAGAAATTATTACTTGAGAATAAAAAAGTACTATTAACAGAAAGCATTAGATTGTTAATTTTTTCATCTTTTTTAAACATCTAATTTATGTAACTTATGTGTATTCTATTATACAAATATCATATTGGCACATCCATATAACTTACAATCAAGCACATATTAAAGGTGCATGCACATGGGCACGTGGTTTTATGGGGCGGGGGGGGCACACAAAAATTTTTGAATATCCACTGCTTAAAGCACAGATTAAATCTTCTTCCTCTTTAGGATGATGACCAATCTTCCCAGTTTGCTGGGTTCCCAGTTTGACAGGACCAAGGGCAGTATATCAGGCTGCAAGATGCCTCCCAGAGATGTCCCAGACCTAATCCCTGAATATATGACTTTACATGCTAAAATGGTCTTTGCAGATGTGATTAAATTAAGGATTTTGAGATGGGGATATAATCCTAGATTGTCTGGGTGGGTCCAATGTAATCACAAATATGCTTGTAAAAGGAGGCAGGAGGATCAGTCCATAGTAGATGTGAGGACTGAAGCTAGAGGTTGGAATGATTCGAGGAAGGAGTCACAGAACATAGGTAGCCCTGGAAGTTGAAAAGGTTCAAGTAACAGATTCTTTTTTTTTTTTAATTTTTTAATGTTTTATTTATTTTTGATACAGAGAGAGACAGAGCATGAGAGGGGGAGGGGCAGAGAGAGAGAAGGAGACGCAGAACCAGAAGCAGGCTCCAGGCTCTGAGCTAGCTGTCAGCACAGAGCCTGACGTGGGGCTCGAACCCAGGAACGTGAGATCTGACCTGAGCCGAAGCCGGAGACCCAACCGACTGAGCTACCCAGGCGCCCCAGATTCTTTTTTTATTAAATTTTATTCTTTATTTTTGAGAGAGAGAGAGAGAGGGCGAGCAGGGGAGGAACAGAGAGAATGACACAGAATCCAGGCTCTAAGCTGTCAGCACAGGGCCCAAAACAGTGCCCAAACTCAAGAACCAGGAGATCATGACCCATGACCTGAGCCAAAGTCGGACGCTTAACTGACTGAGTCACCCAGGTGTCCCCAGAAACAGATTCTTTACCTCCGAAACTTAAGAAGGAACTCTGTTGACACCTTGATGTAAGCCCAGTTAAGACTTATTTTGGACTTCTAGCCCCAGAACTGTAAGATAATAAATGTATGCTGTTTCAAGGTGCTAACTTTTTCACAACTTGTTACAGCAGCAGTAGGAAATCATACAGGGACTTCCTGGGACATGGGACTTTGATAAAACCAGGATTAAGCTGGTTACCCTATTTTGAGGTTTTCAATGTGCATAACAATGTGTATAGTACACAAAATCTCTGTTGAATATTTTATGATGAAATATATAGATAATATACCCTTACTATTTTATAAAGATCTGTCATATGTATTATCTCATTTCATCCTTCTAATAATCCCATAAGGTGTGAATGAATTATTTTCCTACTTTTAGGATATAAGAATTAAGGTGCAAAGAAATTATGTACCATGTGTATAGACACCTATCTAGTAAGTGATGGAGCCATACCTTGAACACAGGCCTTCTGACCTTTGACAACAGTCAGGATCTTCCACCATGAATCAGGCTGCCTAGATTCCAATCCAAGCTCCTAAACTTAATAGCTGCCTAACCTTGCCAAATTACTTAACTTTTCTACTTTCTTAACTATAAAATGCAAAATGAGGTTTACAATAATACTTACCTCATAGGGTTGTTGTGAAGAGTGAATGTGCTAAAATGTGTAAAGTACACACCACAAGCTAGACACGGAGATAGAGGACAATAAATTTCAGCTATCATTATAACTCTGTGCTGCGGCTACAGTACACTTATACCTAAAATACTCTGTGTGCTACTTGACCAAGAACCACATAATATACTCAAAAGTAAAAAAAAATAGCAACCAGAATGAATAATAAGATGGAAGGATGGGTTTCACGTGAAAGTAATCTAAGGTTAGGACTCTAGGCTGAAAAGAAAAAGAAGGGTGACATAATCAAGATCCGTAAAGGTGTGAGAGTCTAAACAAGGAGATAACAAAGTTCAGTAATATTGGTTGGAGGAGGGAGGAGAGCTTAGAAACTAGAGGACCATAGTATGAACATACAGCATTCATAAATTACAAAATGATAACAGCGTAAAAATGAAACATCAAAAAATTTGGGGCAATTTATGAATGACAAGAAGACAAAAATGACTAGTAAGAGGAGCTTAACTCTTCCATAAACATCTGTTTACCCCTACCAATGACTTAATATATCCACTACTGGTAAAGGGGGAATAGAGATGTTGGGAAATGATATACGGAGCACACTATAACAAGAATTAGACCTTCAGTTGAATCAGTGCAATGATTTCAATATTACATTTTCCTGAGGAAAAATCTCAAACACATAACATACCATCTGCCCACCACTACCACGTACCACTCCTCTTCTCCATTCTCATCATACCCTTCCAAGAAAATCTCAAGTCTAAATATCCTCTTTTCAATGCCCTTTTCACGGCTTCAGTAAAGAATAATTAAACTATCCCTAAATTTGGCAGTCCAAACTAATCTCAAAATACACTAACCCAATTGTTTCTTAAGCTGAAGTTTCTTAAACTTTTCATTCTTAAACTCACAACATCCATTCTTCACTGTGAGAGTAACAAACTTTACAGAACTTTATGACTACTACTTTCAATACTAAGCCAAATGATTTTTCCCCCTAACAGGTCATGATCTCACTATTGCTAATAAATAAAGCTGAGAAACCATATTGAAGTTAGCCTGAACAAAAGATAGCCAGCAGTTACACAAAGTAACAAAAGCATGGTTACTTTAAATAAACAAATGATTTTAGGAAATACATTGTAATGTTTGATTTCATCTCTACCATCCAATTAAAATTTAAGGGGAAAAATATCATGTTTTAGGATACAAACTTGCAACTAATAGATAACTAAGTCCTGAAAATCTGGTGTGGCATATAGTGCATATAGATAAGGATATTGTGTAACAATCATTAAATTTACTCTGAGACTAGGTCTTAATTATTCCAACCACAAAAAAGAAATGATCACTCTATGTTACATGATAAAAGTAGTAACTATCCCAACAATGCCAATCAAAGTTCAATATATAAATGTATCAAATCAACATCTTGTACACCTTTACACAATGCTACAATGTCAAATATATTTCAGTTTTAAAAAATCAGAGATGCTGGTACGTTTTAAACTTGAATGAAAAGTGTAAACTTTGCCCTAGGAGCTGTTTCAGAATGGGCTGGTGAAGAGTAACATGGTCTGAAGATGGGCAAAATCAAGGAGAAAGATGAAATAAATGATACATAACCTATAAGCTACCAATCAGCCCGGAAAAGGTGGATATGAACAGAAGGTTCAGGGATCTCACCTGCAAACTGAAATGTAAAATGCGGTGAGTGTGCCTCCTGCAGGCACTGCTTCATACCCAGCAAGATACTAACAAGTAGAAAGGGGGACTGGCAGTGATCCTATTAAAAGGGTTTGGAATTAAAGTCAAAAGGCCAAATGGTTTATTCTCTAAAACTTCTATCAATCTTCTCATCAAAATTCCTCAGTCAGGCAAGTGTTTTCCTTTCCCTCTGATTTATTATTTCATGTGAGCAACAACTCTACAACTTCGATATCCTTGGAGTCTACTGGGCACCCGTAAAATGAAGACAGCGTCGGTGTTTTCCAGGCAAAAAAACAAGAAACTTTGTTACTCTAGATTTTCATATAATAACCAGCAAATCACTCTGACCGAAGAGTCTGCTAACGTCACAAGTCTCTAAAGAAATTCCGACGGAAGGAGGAAATGTCTTTTCCAAGTACGATGATGCCGACCCTTTCATTGACAAACTCTCTCTGCGCCTCAAAGTGGCTCAAATATGCCAAGGATCAACAGAAACTCCATAAACTTTAGGAACAAAGCACTCTTCCCGCCTTCAAAATACAGGACGTGTCGTCCCATTACTAAGAGACATCATCCAAACCACACACCACCAGAAACTACCGTGCACCCTACACCGAAGCCACTGTTGCTAAACTCAACGGCCTTCCATCATCGGCTTTCATGATAAAGTGCTTCTTAATGTCCCCCAAAGTTTCCAGAACAGCAGCCCGAAGCGCACGCGAAGCCAAAGGCAGCAAGAAGTGGCCCCAACTACGGCTTGTACATTATTCTCGCGCTCGTGACAATCACGTTTTTTTAAAATCGCACGTCGGGAACACACCACATCCGACCCTCTTGCTGCCCGTATCACACCACGAAAGCGAGCGGCTGGCAGTAAACCCGGGCAACTAACTTAACCTAGCATCTAACCGACAACCACCCCAACACTCCGCCGTCTCCAAGCGGCACAGTAACGGAGTACAAAGGCACTCAGGTGGTCCCTTCGGCTCCGGCACCTCGCTCTCCCACTTTGTACGTTCTACACCACCCCGCGAACACCTCCCGGAGCACAGGCAGGACGGCCTGCGGGAGAGGAGCGAAGTAATCTGTGTCGTTCCGGAAGGGCCTTGGAGACCCCGCACCCTAAAACCCAAGACGATTGGGGGGTGTGACCCGGACTTCCCCCCCTCCCCCTCACGGGAAACTCCCAAATCGTCGCGGCAACTCACCAGACCAGGGAGCACAGAGACAGGCAGGAGACCAGGGCCAAGGCCCGCCGGTACTTCTTCATCTTCTCCTCCTTCTTCCCTCTGCCAGAAGTCGGCACATCCTCCCGGCAGCCGCCACTGCCGAGGCCAAGATGGAGGAGCCGGAGCAGGAACGCGAGGATGGGACCGAGAGTCCTTAGGGCTGCGGCGCTCGCGAAGCGGCTCCTCAGCGGCTCGCGTGCTGGCCGCCCTCTCCGAAGGGCCCACAGCGGCGCCGACTGGGGCGCTTCACAGGAGGACTCCTGGGACTGCCGCAGCCGCCGGCTCGTCCGCGCCCGCCTCCTCCAGCCGCCGCCGCCGCCACAGCCGCCCCATATCCCTCCCACCCGACCCGGCTCTCCCTCCGTGCCGCCGGCGACCAACGGCCGCGGCTCACTCGTCTCCCAACAGCCAATCACCGGCGGGGCCGCGCCACCTCACACACCGCTGAGCTGGAAGAAGACGCGTCACCCACGACCCGCGGCGCTCGCGCCCCCACCAGCCTCCGCGCGCGCCACGCCCCCTCCGACGTCTCAGGCGGAGCAGCCGAGGGAGTAGGACACAAAGCGCTAGAGACTGGCCGGTCTTGCCGCCGCCCCGCCCACCTCAAAGTCCAGGCCGTTGGTGGCTCACATTCAGGAAGTCAGAGAGGAGCCCCGTGACCCTCAGCCGTCTTTTTCGCGATGGTCCGCCCCCTCGCCCAGGGCGTGCCGCCTCCGCGCAAGGCCCCTTGGGAGTTGTAGTTTGCTCTCTGGAACGCTCCTCTCGAATTCCCTATTCTTCCTAGAATCACAGTTAGATGGAGAGGTCTATAGTTTCGCTTCTCACCGCCAGAATGACCAGCTTTGGAATTGTTACACTCAGTTTTCCTCTTTTGAGCACAGTTCGTGGGATGGCCTAGAATGACGGTGGGGGGGGGGGGGAAGCTATACTAATAAAATTTAAAAGGTGTTTTCCGGGCGTCGATGGGCCCGGCCCATCGAGGTAGGTGATGATTGGTGGGAGGAAAGAGGCTGTGCCTAGATCTCCTCTCACCTGATTGGTTGGGCGTAAAGTCTGTCGCTTCTTCTTTTCAGAAATATTTCACCGTCCCCGATTTCTCTGTAGGGATCGGTTGGGTAGGTGTGCATTCTGTTAGATTCGTGCTTTGGGTGCACCGCGAAGGAGCCGGAAGGGAAAACTTGGGCTCCTGTTGAGGGAGTTGGAATTCACCGAAAGCGAGGAAGGCAGTCACGTACACACGCCTATTTCTACTGTGAGGAGCAAAAAAAGTGTCTGGTTCTCAATCTTTAATGAGAAGCAGTGTGTCCAGCCTGGACTTTTAGGCCACTGGGGTCCCTAAAGATCTCTCGGTAGCTGGCGTCTGCCTGAAACTGCAAAAGGCTTGACCGCTTTTCTTCTCAAGCGCCTCTTGTAGCTCTCTTCTTTTAGATGGCAGAGAGTATGGAGGAGGCATTAGCTTCTGCTCCGGGCAGAAGACGACGTTTGGCCGCTGGCCTAATGTGTTCCTTCATCTCTCTCAAGTGATACAGTCCTTTCAGACTGACACTGAAAGGAAGTTAGTTTCTACAGAGGGATACTTCTTTTATTAGATAAAGATATAGAAGTATAACTCAGTAGTGTTTTCCTTTTTTTTTTTTTTTTTTTTGGTCTTGGCTGTCAGGAGACTCAACTGTTATCCCCAGGAAGCATGCTGTGGAACATGGCATAATTTTTAGTGTAAAAAAATGTTTGAAGCAGATATTATTTTTAATGTTTATTTATTTATTTATTTTGAGCGGGGAGGGTCAGAGAGAGAAGGAGACAGAATCCCAGTGGGCTCTGCACACTGACACTGCGGAGCTTGAGGCAAGGCTCAAACCCACAAACGGCGACATCACGACCTGAGCCGAAATAAAGAGGAACCAAAAAAGAGTCGGATTCTTAACTGACTGAACCACCCAGGTGCCCCTTAAAGCAGGTATTATTAAAGCATGGGCCACATATTGCCCATGTGTTGTGGGGGTGGGGGGGAATGAAACACCTTAATAAAATGCCCTTCTGATGTTTAAATTTGAGCCACGAAATTTCCTTATAAACCTTTTAAGTTGAATTGTTTGTTAATTGTATTCCCAGGAACCTGAATGATTTAACCCATTCTTAGAGACTTGAAATAAGTCAACTGTATGTATTTATAAAATTTTATAAATGGTGATCTGGTTCTAGAGGAGTTTACCCTAAACTAATTTTCCTGGCAATAATTAGGTGACAATTCCAATGATCTATGGATACCATTCTCAGTATATAACAATAAAATCCTTTCATCTCTAGTTCTCCTTCAGTAGGCATGCATTTATCTTCTCAAGAGCAGTAGCAAATGATGATATGAAAGTTAAAAAGAAAGGGCACCTGGGTGCCTCAGTTGGTTAAGCGCCGACTTTAGCTCAAGTCATGATCTTGCAGTTCGTCGGTTGGAGCCCCATGTCAAGGGTCTGTGCTGACAACTAGGAGCCTGGAGACTGCTTTGGATTCTGTGTTTTTTTCTCTCTCTGCCCCTTCCCCACTTTTGCACCCTCTCTCTCACTGGCTCTTGCGCTCCCGCGCTCGCTCGCTCGCTCGCTCTCTCTCTCTCTCTCTCTCAAAACTGAATAAGAATTTTAAAAAAGAAAGTTAAGAAGAAGACAGGGACAACAGAAGGATGGGGATTATCTGACGTCCTTTACCATGTTGGGCACCTTTCCCTTCCATTCCAGGAATTACTTTATTTGGGATAGGGAACAGTTGCTCTTCAAGTGCTCCTTAGCAGATTACAGCCAAGGAAGTCCTATTAGAGAATACATGCTTATCTCAAGGCTTCCAAGTTATCAGGCACCTTTTCAATCCCCTTTCTCCAAACCACAAGCCCACCCACTACTTTTCCACAAGTCCCTGCAACGATCTTCTAAAATATACAGCTGGTGGACAGAAATTTTCTCCCCTTCTTTCCTTCCTTCCTTTAGTCTTTCCTTCCTTCTTTCTTCCTTTCTCCTACTGTTGGGCTTTATTCATACCCCTGTGGCAGAGTTGCCTTTCACCTATTCAATTATTAGCTTTTACTATTTCAACCAATCAATATTCTCTTTTCTTTTTGCCTGTTTCATTTCCATAGCTCCATGGTAAGGCTTAGTCTTCAGTCCTCTGAGTTTTTTCATTTTTTTTCTTAGACACGTCATAATTTCAGTTGATTAAGTGTACTGTTGACTCCCAGCCAACCTCTCTTCAAGTAGTTGGTGGATATAACATTTAGAGATTCTACCATCATTTCAAATTTCCCTCAGTAAAATAGAACTCATCTTCCCCATAAATTAGCTTCTTCACCTGACTTTCTATTTGTGATAGTTTGTCCTTAGTTTTAAGACTTCAGATAGTGAGAGTAAGCAAAGATCCCTGGAGTTGAACTTTGAAAAACTGGATGTTTTTCTACATGGTTGTTAAATAAAGGGAAAATGTATGTTATGACTCAATAGATAAATATAACAAGAAAATTAACTTGAATTACAAATTAAATTTAGTATAGAGAAATGCTACCATATGTAAAGCACAATATATGCCAAAAAATGGCAAGAAAGAATATAGAAAACATGTATATAATCTTTAAGACGTGGGCTAAGTAACCACCATCTACCACCTCTTAACTATATCATGATGGTTCTAAACCAGGGGTACTTTTTCCCCTTGGGCCAGGGGGGTGGGGATATGGCAATATTTAGAGACATTTTTGGTTGTATGGCCAAGGAAGTGCCATATCTAGAGGATAAAAATCAGGGATGCTACATCCTACAATTTAAAAGACAAAAAATTATTTGGCCCAAGAAGTCAAAAGTGCAAAGCTTGAGGAAACTCTGCTATAACAGAATCTCCCAGCTCAATAACACCTAAAACTCACTGTCCACTCATGTGCACAGCAGATTATTCCAGAAGTCATCAAGGACTTCCTTAAACTGCCTGATGAACAGGAGTTCTTCATTCCTAAACATTGTCCAAAAAACTCTGGACAGCTCAAGTCTCTGGCCTGATGAAGATCAGATACTCTGCTGATAGTGAGAAAGAACAAGCAGATCTCAGAAAAGGAGCCAACACCTCTGGCCATCTCCTTTGTCCTTTATTCACATATAAATCATATTTAAGAAGCCCCTGAGAAAAGAGATCTGTCTAGTTTAAGTTGGTGATATTCGACAGGCAAGCTATGGCATATTTTGAATTGATACACTGTCTGCCTCTTTCAATGCTGAGATACTATGTATCTTTAAGAGGAACAGCTGGGACTCCATAATATCAGCTGCTTCCAGAGTGAAAGCTAGTTGGGGATGTGAGTAAAAGCCAGTTAGGACAAACGTCCCCTTGAAATCCGTGAAAGAAAGGTCAAGGATTTAAGAAAAGATGAGTAGGCACTAAAGGGGACTAAGCCAGATGAAAGGAAGGATGAATATGGCAGTGAGCACTTAAGATGTTAACTGCATCTAGATCCAGTACAGAGCTTTCTCCCTGTGTGTCCCCACTCTGTTTGTTGCGATTTTCTTTGCCATGTGCACAAAATATCTGTCTTAATTTTACCTGTTTTATTTTTAAGTTACTCCTTATTTAAAGAGAGCCTAAGCTATTTTGTCAAATTTGCCTTAAAAGAACACTGACAATGTGGCTGCTTCAAGAAGTAAAGGTAGAACTAGGAGGGAAATAAACTTGCTAGGACAGCCTGAGAACTCAGTCTCTTAACAGAAGAATCAAAAACTGCGATACTGCAAACAACAAAATATAACATTTCCCCTTAAAAAATATTCTGCTTTATGATCCCAAATATAATCTTCTATCACTGGCTAATATATGTCTATTTTGAGGGTAGATAAGTTTTAGGAAGCTAATAATGGAATCAGCCAGAGGAAGAGTAACTCTGGAAGTGGGTGATAGGAAGAAATCAAAGATGGTTTCTAGGATAGAGTGCGGTCTTTACATAAATAGGAAAGTAGGGAGTTGCAGGTTTGCAGGGAAGTTTAGTTTGGAAGTTTAGTATTGAATTTGGGGTTCGGGCACAGTATCTAGCAAGAGTTTACAAATACAAGATTCCAAAGGGAGAGAAAAGCAGCAACTGAAGACAGCATGGTAGGGATCTTGCTGCTGTGCCCTTCCATACCTGCTGAATGAGACTCAGGTGAAGCTTCCTAAAACATTACCTACATCGTGTCCTTGTTTTGATGGCAAAAATCTCCAATAAACCTTAAAAACTTGTTGAATAAAGTCTTGCCTCCTTGGCCTGGCATTTGAAGCTTTCTATAATCCAACTCAGCTGAGAGTTCAAGACTGTGTCCCCACTATTTCCTTTCCTGGCTCAACCTTCTCACCAAACTGCTTGCCGACTCCTAAAACACCTGTGCTCTCTGTTCTCATGACGTTCTGTCTCTCTGAGCTGTGTATGAATTCCACATGCAAGAGATCATGTGTTATATATACATAAAACACAACGATTTTTTTATTACAGGAGCCCAAGAAACACGTTTTAACTTAACTATTACTTCATGTGTCTACTCATATTGAATTTCAATTTGCCCAATAGTTTGAGTTCCTGTGCAGAGCAAGCCTGTAATATAGCGGGATTTTTGCACAGAGTCATGACATTGAGGCTTTTCTTTCCAGGAAGCAACTCTGTTCCTGCCCACACCTCTCAGTTGGGTTCTTATCCAAAGAACTGAGCCCCGAATGCCATGTAGTGTAGTTTTTTACATGTTTTTTACTTCTTTGTCCCCCATATATGGTAACACACAAACATTAGTCTGATTAAGTAGTCTCATGTTACAAGATCGTGAGGGGTGTTTTCAAGTAAGTGAAAGCAAGGTTGCCTTGAAGGTTTTGGGTTTTTGTTTTGTTTTGTTTTTTCCCCTTAGGGAGAGGACCCTTCCACATTAGGATGGGAAGGTTGAGACAGCTACTTAACTAACTAACCCCTAGCCAACCATCTCTTCCACTACAAATAGGTTTTTTTCAGCATAACACTGTTTTTGACTTATGGGGCTAAAATTTTTCAGCTTTAAATTACCCCTGAATAACCTGGAGATATAATGTGTTCAACAAATATTTACTGAGCCTTTCTTGTATGAAAGGTAATGCAACAGATATTTGCCTCTAGGAAACTCACAGTATCTTAGCAGATTTCTTAACCTTCTTCCAAACTGTACCCGTTTGGTGGCCTGGTGATGCCCATTGATTCCTTCACAGAATGCTTACAAAGGTATAAAATAAAATAATAGATTACAAAGGAAACCAATTATAGTGAAATACAATGATCAAAATGTTACAAAGCAAATTCATGATACTGTAACATACATGCTTTTTAAAAATGTATTAAGTAACAAGACCGAGCAGCAGGTCTAGTAACTTCAATAATTCCAAAACACTGATGAGTATAAGAGATATTTCAAGAGTCCTATAATATGTATAATGTGTATAATACATGTAAGTTTATATTAGTGACAACGTTATAGGTGTTGTTAATACTGTTAAGAATAGTTATCATAAGAGGGAATTCTAAATTTCAGCAAGAAGTCATTGAAAATAAAGATATAATTATTTTTCCACCCAAGTTCATGGACCAGTGAATTGTATACTAAATCCCAGGTTGGGAAGCACTGCACTAGGGCAATGTTTTTGTTTTTGTTTTTGTTTTAATTTAAAAAATGTTTAATGTTTATTTATTTTTGAGAGAGAGAGAGAGAGACAGAGCACAAGTAGGGGAGAGGTAGAGAGAGGGAAACACAGAATCCAAAGCAGACTCCAGGCTCTGAGCTGTCAGCACAGAGCCCAAGTGGGGATTGAACTCAAGGACTGTGAGATCATGACCTGAACTGAAGCCTGACACTTAACCCGCTAAGCCACCCAAGCACCATAGAACAGTGTATTTTAAATTGTGGGTCACAATTCATTACAGAGTAAAGAAATCTATTGTTAAGAAGTCCATCAGTACTTTTTAAAAAGTAAAAGGTAATAATTTTAAAAATATCAGGGGCGATTGAGTGGCTCAGTCTGCTGAGTGTGGGACTTCAGCTCGGGTCATGATCTCCCAGTTTGTGAGCTGGAGCCCTGAGTCAGGCTCTGTGCTGACAGCTCAGAGCCTGGAGCCTGCCTGCTTCGGATTCTGGGTCTCCCTCTCTCTCTGCCCCTCCCCTGCTTTCACCCTGTGTCTCTCTCCCTTAAAATAAATAAACATTAGATTTTTTTAAAAATAATAATAATTTTTATTTTTTATTTTTATAATAGTTTATTGTCATAAAATAATAATTTTTAAAATATCAGAGTGTGTCTTGGTAAGAGGAAGTATTTTTTCAAGTATTCTTGTCTCCATAATATATATGTGTGTGTAATCTAAATTGTATATAATATAAATTATGAGTGTCACAATATTTTAGGGGAAAAACAAAACTCCTTTTTTTTTTTCTTTTGAGGAAATTATAAGTGGGACTTAAAGGAGAAGGAAGATTTGAGATGGACCATGACAGACAACCAGGATTTTTACAGGGATATGAGGAGAAACTATTTCAGGTATGGAGAACAATACATTCTAGAATCCAATTAAAAAACATCTTAACAGGGGAGCCTGGGTGGCTCAGTTGGTTAAGTGTCTGACTTCAGCTCATGTCATGATCTCACAGCTGCGAGTTCAAGCCCTCCATCATGCTCTGTGCTGACAGCTCAGAGCCTGGAGCCTGCTTCCAGTTCTGTGTCTCCTTCTCTCTCTCTCTCTGACCTTCTCCCACTCACGATCTCTCTCTCAAAAATAAATAAAACGTTTAAAAATGAAAGAAAATCTTAAGAATCATCATATGCCTTCTATTCTTTCTCATTTTTGTAATGTTTTATTTATTTTTGAGTGTGAGAGTGTGAGTGGATGAGGGACAGAAAGAGAGGGGAACAGAAGATCCAAAGCAGGCTCTGCACGGACAGCAGCAAACCCGACGGGGGACTCAAACTCACAAGCTGCAAGATCATGACCTGAGCCAGTGTCAGATTCTCAACCAACTGAGCCACCCAGGCACTCCATATACCTTCTATTTTTGCTTTGCTTGACACGTACTTGGTATTTTGTGTATGAAATAAACAGTGATGATGAGCTCTAATCAAATAAAATAAATAGGTATTTGTTAAACTCATATAAAATACCTCACTTTAGGTCATGTGATGATTTTAAAGAGCAGTCAAGGCATTGAAGAACATTCAAATAAAGTACAGTGCAAGTACAGAGATCAAAGTGAGTTCAAGATCATTAACTTAGGTAGAGAAAATGCACGTGAACCATTACTTTTACTTACAAGACCCCCATAAAACAATAGCTGGCGTTTGTTTGTTTGCAGATAAAGCCACAAGAACAGGGCCAAGCAGATGAAGGGACTAGAAGAACTAACCGAACCAAAGCCTTCTTTGAAGTTGGAAAGCAAATAGGTAGGAAATGACTTCCTAAATTAACCGTATGTTCATCTTCGAAGAACAATCCTGGTTTGCCCATATTAATAGTCCTGGAATAATTAATAATAGTAGCAGCTTTTACTTTCAGATGTGTTCTGCCTTGAACAATAAATAATATAATCATTCTCAACACAGCAGACAAGCGAAAATGGAGTCCTAATTTAGCAATAGGAACTGGCAAAAATTGACCCAATTTGTGATATAGAATCTCCACAAAGCTTATTTGGGAAATGATAGCACCAAGTACCACTGGAAGAGGTTAAAGGTACATGTGTTTGTTGGTGGTGGCAGTGGGGAAGGGGGTTGCAAATTAAGAAATAGAGAAATAATATGTAATATGTAATCTTTTCCTTGCCTGATATTTTCTTCTTCCCTCTGTTATTTACATCTATTTTAAAACCATCTTTCTAATGGTTCTATAAAGTGAAGCAATTACGTGGATAATTGAAGAAAACTTACTTTGCCTCCAATTATCCAATCATTATCCTGTTTGGGGGCCTGATGTGTGAAAACCATTATATAGATCTAGTCAGTTTTCCTCTTCATCTTGCAAAGGGAGAGAAGGTCTGGAAACCATTAAAGGATCCACATGAATTGAAATTCGGGTAAACTGGTATCAAAGAGCCTTTGCTGTTTCCTCCCACTGTGCAACTTTCAGTTATTTACACGGAGATCGCTCAAGCAATTGAACTCATTGGGAAAGTTCATCCCATAGGAAAGCATTAAACATTAATCATTCACATCACCAAATAATTAATGAAGGGTAACGGTGATATTTCTAGGGAAGGTTGAGAAACTGTTGAGAATAGAACCCAGAAACTTTGTGTAGGCCAGCTCCAAAGCCGCTTTCTCCACGAAGTCTGTTCCTGTTTGCAGAGCCCTCCTTTGCCACTCCTCCTTTTGGTGAACTTCCAGGGCCAGGGCTATTATCTTCTCACTTGCACTATGGTGTCTGTGTCTTTCTCTGGGGAATGGGAAATGTATCTTCTTTCCTCTCTGTGTCCTCCACTGCACTTGGCATTATTCTTGGCACAAAGGAGCCATTCAGTCAAGTGTGACTGTGAAGATGATCATGATCATGATGACGATGATTCAAGAGATGGAATATTTCAATATCTTGAGCATCTTCTACACAAAGTTAGAGCTTTTATGTGCATTCTTTCAATCAAAACTAAAACAAACCAAAATACCCCAGGTCTGGCATTGAGCACGGCAATCCTTGTTATATACCTTGTGAGATGGGATATTGAAGTCTGACTTGTTTTGAATGTTTAGAAACATTCAGCCTTAATTAGACTTTATCAGGATTTTCAGTGCTGATAGTCCCATCTCCCAAGATACAATGGGAAAGAAAAATTACAGCCTAAGGAGTTTGAAAGGAAAAAGTGCTTATTTTGAGGAATAAGAATGGGGAAAAACGTGATTTGTGATCACTATAAGTATAATTTAAACTTAAATTCTTTAAGATAATTTTATTTCATCTTAAACATTGCACATTTTTTAAAGTGGTCTCTACACACAGCATGGGACTTGAACTCATGACCCTGAGATCGAGTCAGATACTCTACCAACTGAGTCAGTCAAGCACCCCTAAACATCAGATATTTTTAATTTTACCTTTTTTCAGAACCTACTTATAAGCTAAAAGTTTAATGTGATGCATTTATCTGCACAATTATAATAAACTACATCTACACTTTAGTCAGAGACTCATGTTTGCTGGAAAAAACCTTAATAGATGGACAGAATATTTTGAAGTAATTTCTTTTTTATTAGTTTTCTATTATTTATTTTTTTACATTGCAATGTTGCCAGTGTAGATTCAATCTGTGAAAGGTGCACAAAATACCTAATTAGCTAATTACCTATTTTTTTTTCTTTTACGTGCATGAGTAGTTCTTTGGGTTTTTGCTCTACTTTGGTCAATTGCAATTTCTCTTAAGTCTCAATTTCCCAAATTTTCCTTTCAATAGAATCCTCTGTAAAAGTATAGTTTCCTGACCCCACCCTAGATCCACAGAGTCAGAATCTTCAGGAGAAAGACTGGGAAATGTGTACTTAACAGATGACTTTTATTGTCAGATGAGTTAGGAAGCACTTCTGAAACATTCCTCGGGGCTCCTTGAGACAATATTTTTACAAGACTAAAGAAAGCATCTCCATTGCTCTGTACTAAAAGTGTGGCTGCAGAAAAGCTCAGGAAGCATTATTTATTCTGTACCACCGCTCTGATTGACAACTCACATTCAGATTTTAGGGTGAAAAAAATGAAATATATATATAAATCTCAGACTTCCTCACCCTGACAAGGAAACTTGGTGACAGTAGAGTATCATTTTTTTAATTTCACCTGTGCTTCTCAGAGACCTAACATAGGCACATAGTAAGTGCGAAATACATATTTCTTGAGTTGAAATAAATCAAATTATATATTATTAACAAAGCACGATGCTGATGATAATTATGTTGGCTTAATTCATTTTGTTGTTGCTTGGAGGTCACTCTGCTATCCTCTGCCCACCAAGACCCAACTACTATCATCTGAGATTTCCCACTTGTCAAAGGTGAATGGAAGATACTAGAAAAGCTCCTGCCACCAGTCCTCTCTCCCTCATGCATTCCTTCTCTCCTGTTTTTTTCCCCCAAGTTTGTTCTTTTGAGTCTGTTTTGTCCTTTCACACCCAAGTAATGGCTTAATTTACAAATATAGAATGTCAGCTTCAATGAGACAGTCACTCTCTCAGCAAAACTTTCTTGTCTTGGTCAGCATATTAATAAAATAAACACTAGTTCCAAGGGTATTATAAACCAAACCATTTCAATGATGAAGGTGGGACATTTCGTTCTCTAGTGGGAAAGCAACTTGCAGCAAATACTTGATGTCGCTGAACCTAGAGGTCCTCTTGCCACCTGAAATAGCTCTAGGCCTGAAGATTTGTGGCTCATCTGGCCTTTCCAGCAATAAGTGGGTACAAACTGACCTAGTTGCAGGAGAAAGCTTGACAATGGCTGTGGTAGATTGTGTTCTCCGAAAATTCTCACCAAAATTTTTCCAGTCCCATATGCTCTTCTGGAACCTTGTCACTTCCCCATCAAGAGACTGAGTCTCTCTCTCCTTCCCTTGAAACTAGAGGGGCAGCATCGGCTGCCCATGTGACTCCTTTGACAAATAGAATGTGTTGAAAGGCTGTGTGATTTCCAAAGTGCAGTCATAAAAGATAATAAAAGATCATACAGACTCTGCCGGGATGTCTCTCTTTCTTGGACACTCACCCTTGGAACACAGCCTCCATTTCTAAGGAAGCCCAGGTGACATGGAGAGGGCACAGGTAGGTATTTTGACTGACAGCCTCAGTTTACATTCCAGTCGATAGCCATCATCTACTGCCAGAGGTGAGTTAATGAGCTTTCAGATAATTCCAGCCTCCAGCTGTAAAGTTACCCCAAAACCTTTTAATCTTCCAGCTGAGGGCTCAGACATTATGAAGCAAAGACAAACCATCTCCCTGTGCCCCTCTTTACACCTGACCCACAATGCCCTTGAACATAATTGTTTTACACCACAAAGGTTTGGGATGATTTTATTATACAGAAGGTAATGGGAACAATGGCTAATTTGATAAAAGAAACAGAATACAAAGATTACCTAACATGATGAGCAAAGCATTAATCATGGAAATATGCCCCCACATTTCTGCGAGAAAAACAAAAAATAATAATTCTGTGGTGTGGTGTAAGCATAAGCTAGGAGAGATAGTCCTGTCTTCCCACCAGAAGGTTTGTGAGCTGGATGCTGATAGGAAATGGATACATTATTTTAAAAGTTTTATTAAATATTATTTTTTAAATTTAATGATACTTAATTTGGAAAATGCAAACACCAAGAAAACAGTCATTCCACTGGTCGAAGCCATCCACAGTGAATATTTTTCTGTATTTCTTTTCTTTCTCTAAGCATCTAGTTTGAAACATGATTGAGATTCCGTTATAGATACAAAATTTTAATCACAGTCTTTTCATCCTCTTCTTAGCTTGGTTCCTTCTCTCAGAAGGGCGCCGTGCTTCTTTTTCCTGCACAGTTGAAGATCCTCCTCCCCTGGGAAGCCTTCCAGGGCCACCCAGCCTCTTTGATATCCACCTGAAAGTTGTAGCACTAAGTGCCAACACTTCTTGCTGTATAATCACATATTGCGTCATTAAATCACACGTATGTATCTTTTGATGTCTGTTATCATTCATGTAATCTTTTCCATTATGCCTTATCTCCCTAATTAAATTGAAAGTGACTTCAGGGCAGAGACCAGCTTTTTAATATTTCTAGTCCCTACACCATTAAATATATATGTAGCAGATAGTAAATATCTATTGAAAGAAAAGAAGAGAAGGAAGGAGAAAGGTTTTATTTCTAACACTTTCAACTTATTTCAAAATTCTTTCCTCTCAAAACACCAGTTATTAATTATCATATAGTTGACATATGTATGGCCATGAATATATATATATATATATATATATATATATATATATATATATATGAATATCTCTCGGATTTTATCTGGAAAAGGTACTACAAGG